>NW_016161706.1:35682-49159 GCF_001687245.7 Rhagoletis zephyria | reverse complement strand
TTGTTCAATCGTGCATACTCTATTACACTTGAAAGTCACAGCTTATTGTTAGTTAAGCGAAGCTAAATCAAGGTGCGCATGGTGGCAAGTTGCTTGCTATGTATGTATGTATGTATGTAGCATTCAAGCGTTACAAGTTGAAAGCAATTGACTTCTTTTGTCTCAATCTTCTCGCTTTTACTAAACAATTCCTACTTACATACATACTTGTACATACATGCTACATAAATACATACATACCAATAAACATTTACTTTTCTAAGCGCATATTGAAGTAGTCGATGGCTTAACATGTTTGTACAGCTGTACCTGTTGTTTTCCTTGTTGCTGTTGACACAATTCCACTACAAGTGAAACTCACTCTTTCTAGCACAAAACAAAACAAAACAAATAAATGCTGAGAAAAGTAGAAGTCGAAGAAAAACGTTGCATCGCTTTCTTACATATCTAAACAGCAATGCCCCGGCCCACTTTGGCGGACTGTCACATGCATCAGCTAAGTATTCTTAGCTTGTGATTGTTATTATTTACATACTTAATATTTTTCTACTATTCTTTCCTTCCGGCCGTCATAGTTGTAATTGAAACTACTTTGTTGCAACTGTAGCAGTGATTGTTTGTTTACAAGTGTTACTGCAGAAATACAAAAGTCTTACGCCTCACTTCGCCAAGCAGTGCTGCACGCACANATGATAGACGGGATTTCCTACACCATATATTAAGAGCATCAACATCGTGTTGCAGATATATCTCATCAGAAGAATCTCTATTGGTTCTGAACACTTTGAGGTCGTCTGCATAAAGTAGAAAATTTGCCAATGAAAAACAGCTGCAACAGTGGTTCTAAAACGCTCCCTTGTGGAACCCTAGGATGAAGCAACAAAAAAATCGAAAGACTTTCCGTCTATGTTAACTAACAACACATACTCTGTTACACCAGTAGGATTTAATCCATTTAAGAAAACAGGAATGAAAAAATCCTAAGTGAGACCATATCAAAAGCTTTAGAGAAATCTGTGTATGCACAGTCGACCAGCAGAGAAAGATGCAATGCAGTATTCTGTGCCAAGACAGCCAAATTCGAGACTGCAGAACGTCTAGAAACAAAACCATGCTGATTTAGGTAAATAAAAGACTTAACAGCAAAGTATAATTCCTCTTTTACAATGTACTCGAAGAGCTTAGAAATTGTTGAGGGCTCGGGAGACGGGCCTATAGCTACGAATATCGTTTTTCTGGCCGCTTTTTTTTAGAATTGGTGTAACTGTAGTTATTTTCCACTCATCAATAAATCTAGCTTAGGTTAAAGACTTATTACAAATAATTTTTAGGAGTTGGACAAGGGCATCACAATTTTGAATTAGTAGCGCAGACAGTCCGTCAGCGTCAGTATAAGAAGAAGGCGTTAGTCCTGCTTTCCCCTTGACAATATCTTCAGGAGAAAGAGTTAAGGAACCAAAATTCAAATACGAAGTCTGGTGAGGTATCATTATCATCTAATACAAAGTTCGACCCAAAGAAGCCAGCAAATAGATTTGCCACATCTTTTGGTGTTTCAGCAAACTTGTCATCCAAAAAAACCGAAGTGGTAATATTCGAAGACGCACTTTTTTCAGGGACGTGAACCGGTTTTGAAACGGAAAACTGTTTTTTTTTTTTCTATTAATTAACTGAACCATTAACCGAACCGAAATTTTCCACAAATGGTTGATCCGAACCGAAAACCGAACCACTTTCTATAAAGGTTTTGGTTCGTTTCAACCAATTTTCAAAAGATAATTGTACCTACTTTTTTCTTTTTGTTAAACATGGTAATACCTACCATGTTTGTTTACCATGTGACAATATCAAATGTAAAGGCAACCCATCTCATTTGACAGACACTGGACCCTTAACCTTGCGCGTTGTTGCATTTGACACTTGACACTTAAACTTATTTTTTTTCGGTTCAAAGACCCAAACACCGCTTTGATGAACCAATCCAAAAGTGCAAAAGCGGTTCAAACCACTGAACCGAACCGACCAAATTTTTCATCCGGTTCACGTCCCTGCTTTTTTTTGGATGTAGTTCCAAAAATATTTTAGATTAGCTTTAATGTTGAACTCAGTAGTCCGGATGTAGTTGTTGTAGTGAGTTTTGCCTAAACAATTGTTGATATTTAAAAAAATTTTATGATCCTTGGTTAACTTAAACTTTTTATAAAACTTACTTCTTAGGGAGCAGGGGTTGAAATTCACTTGGAGGTGAATTGCAGAACCTGCTTGATTATAATCACTAACTTATCTATAATTATCACTAACAAATATGGAAATCGGTTTGAAAAAATCGTGTCAATCACCCTAATAGTTATATGTAGTTCAATATTAAGTCCATGGTATTTATATAAAAATTTTCATATTTATTAAAAAAATTTCGCCTATTATGTTAAGTGCACTTGATGTAACGTATGGCTTTTGACAGTGAGTAAATTTCGAATACTTCCTATAGCCAATTGCACTTTAACGTACTTATGTATTTTCATACATACATACATATATATATATATATATACGAATACGCGTGCACTATGAGTGCTTAATAACGACGTGAGTGCTGTAACAACACTTTTACTACCAATTTCATGAAAACAACAGCAATAGACAGACACTATAACGGCATAAACATAAATTGATAGCACAGTTTTAATTGTTGGTCAGGTGCATAATGAGAGATGTGTGCAAATGAATGCCTACATAGGTAAGCATATACATAAGTATATGTTACGTATGTACATACATATGTATGTAAATTTAAGCCTGTAGTCAGGTGGGTAGTGTTCAAGTACTTGTACACAAGTCCGCCCGGCTGGTTTTTGTCAAAAAAGGTGGTTATTCACATAAACCAGAAGTGCTGATACACAAGCGTTCATGTACGTACATAGTATGTAAATAGCTAAGTACATACATATGTACATTGGTACATGCCAAATGCAGTTGCTTTCGATAACACCATTTTATTTGTTGCTGCAACCAAAAGAATATGTGGCTTATTTAGTTCAATTTGGTTTGAACTTTTTTGTTTAGGTCACTGACTGCTTTTTAGCCTGCTAAACTGCTGACCGACTCTCGCCCTATCAGCTATTTTTTCATCTCTTTGTTCTTTGCTCTTCTTCAACTTTGTGGCTTATAGTCTATTAGGCTTTGTCATCGCTAGGTTTTGTGGCCCAAACAATTCATACTACTAGTTCGTTGCTCAGTCTATCTAACTACGTATTCATGTATGAGGGCGTACAATTGCTGGCGCAGCAGCAGCAACAGTTCGGCAGACAAGCCATTGAGAGTACAATATGTTGCCTATTTGTTGACGTTTTGTGACCACAAAAACAAAATTTCTTTTTATTAATAGGAGCATTACTACATATAAACTTACCTATTTTTATTGCTTTTCAGTTTTGGTGTGGTTATTCAGCATTTTTTTTTTTTTAGCTGCAACACCAGCAAAGCGTTAGTATTATTGTTTGCCTTTTGACTGCCTGCTCGTTGCGATTAGCACGTATCTATATGTACATATATGCCCATTTGTATTTATTTTATTTATTTACTTTACCTCTTTTTGCCATACCGCTGCGAGATTTTCTGTGCGCTGATTTGTCACCAATTTTTCGCCACAAAAGTCCAAATAAAACACACAAAGTTTTGTTGTATTCATGAACTTAATCCTTGCAGAAAAGCAAACAGAAGAAGCTCGTACTTTTGTTGAATTTTTTTTTATTTATTTTACTGTGTGAATGAATGTTGGAAAGGATGAATAGTTGAATGAGGAAAATAGCTGTAAAAAAATAGTCAAAACTGCTTATGCGACGTGCTATCAAAAGTGGGTCAACGCCAAATTCTATTTGCTTTACTTGCATACAGTGTCGGTCATATCAATAGCAGCCCCATTTCAAGGCGATATTGTTTGCCACTCATGTTTAGTTATTAAGTTTTAAGAATTTTCAATTAAAATACAGTTAATATAAACCCAAGTTTTACACTTTGTAAAAGACTACAAAATATGCAAGAAATTTTCACCCAAATTTCAAGCTTTTCCTAAAATTCCTAAAAAGAAATAAATATGTAAACCTGAATGGCAAAAAATATTACATAGAAATGTGGGTGCAATTGATATGACCACCGATACTGTATGTTTGGATTTGTAGCTTTTTTACACACAATTTAGAATTTTGCGCTTTTCCAAACACCAAGCAATGTATGAAACATATGTAGTATGTATGTACATTTGGGCGGAATAATTTGTTCGATGCAAAATTGTATAGCAAATTCAAATTCTACGATTAATTCTAAGCAAAAATGGCGAACAAACTATATACCAAAAATGATCTTTGACCCACAAATTTTGAAAAGAAAAAAGTAGTACATTGTTTGTAGAAAACACAAAATTTTGTAAATGAAAAATTAATTTCGTAGAGAAAAAATTTGAATACAGTGATTTTTCTATAAAAAATTGGGAGGGTCAAACGTCATTTTTGGTATATAGCCTGTTCGCCATTTTTGCTTAGAATCGAACGTAAAATTCGGATATGCCATACACATTTTTCGAAATTAAATTACTCCGCCCCAATGTATATACATTAGGATGGTCCTTAAAAAATCGAATGATCGATTTTTTCAGTCTCACCCCTTCAATCGGTAATACCACGGTCACAGATATCACATAAGAAATTTTTGTCTCGATTGGAGACGGTTAAGACGCGTCGCACAGGGCCCAAAGTTCAGATTCCTCTACAGAGACTCAAAAAATTCAAATCATTTTTTTTTTGCCAACTCACACCCAAAATCGATACTACCGTAGTCGAAGATATCACATAGAAATTCTGGTCTCGATTGGAGTCGGTTAAAGCGTGTCGCAGTGGGGTCCAAGGCCAGATGCTCCATGGACACTCAAAAAATTAAAAATATTTTTTTTCATTTAATACCCCAAATCGATACTACTAAAGTCGAAGATATCACATAGAAATTTTGGACCCGATTGGAGTCGGTTAAGACGTCTTCATAGGGTAATCTGAATTTTTACCCTTGTGCGACTAATTATTGCCCAATTGTACCCGATTGAAACTTATCTCGGAATACTCTCTTTAGAGATTAGTCGCACAATTTTTTGCAGGGCAATCACCACGACACGATTTGCAATCAATTTATATTAAAAACGTTAACCACAGGAGTTTTTCTTCAATGTCATTTTTGAAAAACTGTTAATTTAAAGTAAATTGGTATGTTCACTGATTACAGAAAATGAGTATCTTCAAGTCGCGTACCAAAATATTTACTAGTACAAAGAAAATCATAAATAAAAAAGTTATAGACGAAAATTGGTTTGAAATACCTACTAACATGCAAAATCGAAAGCTTGACTCGCTTCTATCTATGTATATTTTATCATACCACAAATGCACTTGGCTTTGCTCTATTGGTCACCAAATATCTAATGGTTCTATGTCAAGTTTACTAGCTAACTACAAATGAAAAGCTATTAATTTTGCATAAAACAGTCTATTAAAATTTTATGGCTTACTAAAAGAAACCTCAAATGCCCGTGTCGTCGTATGATTTTATGAGTGGGTCATGCAAATGCTTGCCTTGCGCAAACCCAACACACTCACTCACGTGCCTGTCTGACCAAAACGTTTCCCTATTTAGTGCAGCATTCATCACTTTCAAAGCGTTGAGTAGTAGACATGCTGTGTTTCGGTAGCTCGTTTTTTTTCATCGATTTTTTCATATCTTGCAGCCTTTTCAGTGTGTTTTCAGTTGCTTCTTAGGTTTTTTTGCCTCATTAAAATGTAATTTTCACCAGCATTCGTTTTTAAGTGATTGTTACACATTATTTGCGGCTCAAAGTAGAAATTAAAAATTTATTTACGAATGGTACGAGTGTGTACATATGTATGTATAGCAAGTTTGAAGTGGCTGAAAATTTGCCTTGATTTTTGAAAATTTTTTTTCGTTAAAGATGATGCGCTTTTTGTGCCATATAAGGCATGCTTAACTTTTTAATATGGAAGAAAATACTCAGCACCGTCAGCAAAAAAAAAAAACTAATTGTTAAAAATCAACGCGAATCCTAATGCTGGATTTCCACTAGGCATTAAATGGCACAAATGATAAATGACAAAGTTGTGCATTAAAAAATAATCGTGTCATTACATTAAAAAAATAGGCATTATTGAGTTCATTTCCACATGACATTTTTTTAAATGGCATACATTTTTTGTCATTTCAATGCCCAGTGGAAATTCGGCATTAGCCATTTGAAATTTGCACTTCGGTTCTTCTAAATACGGCCAGGTTTGGTTTTCGTCGTTGTTTTTTTTTCTTGCCGCCATTTGCAAATACCATTTTGGTCAGCTGCCCTCTGACATCCATTTTGTGGTTTGACTACAGTTTTGAGTGCTTATTTTTTCGAATCAATTTCAATTTGTTGAAACTATCTGGACATACACTTATTCATCTAGATAAATACATACATATATCTCTCTAGCCTATGTATGTAGTATGTATATCCCTTTTTTGCACTTTATCCTGCTGCACTCTGCAGTGACCTGAAGTTGAGAGCTTAAAGTTTAAATTGTGGTTATGATGTTAGTGGTCGATGAGGGCGTATACATAAGGAATGCATTATTTATTTAAGCTTTGTTGGTCGCCTGCAATCATTTTTGTTTTTCCCACTACAACTTTCAATAAACTGGGTCAAAAGCAGAGTGAATTTCCGAATGAAATGGAGTGCCGCATTACATTGGCCAGTTGAAATTCACAGACTCAAAGTAAATAAATGGAATGTTTGTTTTTATTATTATAGCTGAGTTAATAATTGATTTTTTGATAACGTAGCAAAAATGAATCACCTGTCCAGCTCTCAGGGTTGAGTGGTAGATATGGAGTGAAATGTGTATTTGCGGTTGAAAATTTAAATGGAACAATTGCAATCACTTTTTATTCACAAGGATCTAAGAGGTTTCGAAATGAAAACGTTGGAAGGCATAAGGAAGTTGGAAAAAACTCTGAAGTAGAAGGGAATTTTCTGCAACTCACCACAACCTTTCGAAAGCCAAAAGTCTTTCCTAAGACAAATGTTAATTTTGCCAACTATAGTGAAAGCTCTTTTCTGTCTTTCGAAAGACTAATTGAAAGATCTGCTAACGATTAGGTCCTTAGCGTTATTCTTTAGTCTTTTAGCAATAAGTTTTCTAAAAATTAATTCAAATAATAAGAACATTTTTTTCTTTTTAAAACAATGAAAATTGTAATAAAATTAATTTAAAAAATGTAATAATGCAAATTTTTAAAAATTAAATTAAATTATATTCAAAAATATTTTTCTATTTCAAACANGAAAGCTCTTTTCTGTCTTTCGAAAGACTAATTGAAAGATCTGCTAACGATTAGGTCCTTAGCGTTATTCTNTGCAATCACTTTTTATTCACAAGGATCTAAGAGGTTTCGAAATGAAAACGTTGGAAGGCATAAGGAAGTTGGAAAAAACTCTGAAGTAGAAGGGAATTTTCTGCAACTCACCACAACCTTTCGAAAGCCAAAAGTCTTTCCTAAGACAAATGTTAATTTTGCCAACTATAGTGAAAGCTATTTTCTGTCTTTCGAAAGACTAATTGAAAGATCTGCTAACGATTAGGTCCTTAGCGTTATTCTCTTAGTCTTTTAGCAATAAGTTTTCTAAAAATTAATTCAAATAATAAGAACATTTTTTTCTTTTTAAAACAATGAAAATTGTAATAAAATTAATTTAAAAAATGTAATAATGCAAATTTTTAAAAATTAAATTAAATTATATTCAAAAATATTTTTCTATTTCAAACAATAAATGCTGAAAATAATAAAAGCAAGTTAAACTAAAAAAGCAAAAAAAACTAAACAGAAGAAAAATAAATTAAGTTCTCAAAAATTAAATGGAATTAAGAAAATATTTTTGTTTAAAAACAATAAAATCTAAAAATTAAAAGAAAAGTAATTAAAAAATATTAAATAAAAAAAAAAATCAAATTAAAACTAAATGATCTCAAATTAAAACCAAAAATATTTCCCTTTTTACACAATAAAATCTAAAAATTAACAGAAAACTAAATTAAAAAAGTAAAAAAGATAGTTTTCTAAAAACCTAATGATAAAAAAAAAATATTTTTCTTTTTGAAACAATAAAATCTAAATATTGAAACAAAATTGAATTAAAACAGCACAAAAATTAAATTTAAAAAAGAAAAAAAAATTTTAAATATTAAAAGAAATATACATTATTTTTTTAACAATATAATCGAACAAATGAATTTAAACATGAAAAAATACGTAAAAAAAATAAGTAAAAAATTCCGCTGCCCGAAGATTCGAATCTCAAATTTCTCGAATGCGCGCTCGACCATTGCGGCTATTGGAGCGCCGCGAGGAAAATGATATATGTATGTACATACATTCATGATGTTTTGTGGAACAATTTTCCGTCATCCCTAGTCAAATTTGGCTTCCGAAAGACCCAAGGATTGGAACGCAAAAATGTCGCAGGAATTTCTAATGCTCGGCAGAAAAGATTTATCTTCAACCGTTAACTTGAAGCGCACATCACTATTGTGTTAGACGCCGTCATAATAGAAAAAATATAAAGCAGAGATCACACTATTTGTACATTTGAACAGATTTGTACCCATCCAGAAAAGTGGCCGATAGCGGGGCTATCTCTCTCTACACAGACTCTCTAAAGGATGCAAGCATATTGAAAGCGAAAAGATATATTCGAAGCCTGTAAGTAATTGAGTCGGGTATAAAATAAAACACCAATATATACTCTCAGCCAGGTGGCGCTGTAAGAAATAGCATCTCCGGTTACCTAATCGAAGCGGCCTTAAAAAATTTAAAATTTGATAGCGGTCAGTGTCTCAGTCAGTGATCATCTCTCATGTTTGGGTTCCTGAACATAGGAATATCGGAGGTAATGAGACACGTGATATATTGGCGAAGCACTGACTGAGAACTCTGGCCTCACCATAGCAGAACGAAGACATTGGATCTGCAACCATCACGCGGCATTGTACCCTGGGCAAGCATGCGCGACAAGAATAGGACATCCTTATAAGAGAATTTGCTCCGACTGTCAGTAGAAGATACGAACCAAAGTGTCCGGCTGTGTTAATGCCCACATAGGGTGATTCAAAATTAGAACTTTTTTTGAATTTCGACTCAGAACGCTTAACAGCTTATTTGAACAAGATTTAGAGGTCGCTCAACGCTGTTGTTTGTTTTTGCAATGACTAGAAAACTACTTGGATTCAGCATGGCATATGAGTGATATTTATCTGGTGATTTTTTTTACTTGATTAATAATATTAATTGATGAGGTCCACTAATTATATGAATTACAATGTGATCTTAGGTATATTAAGCATACGCTCAGTGGCTAAGGAACCAAAAAAAATATAGTGCAAATATTAATTTTTTATAAGGCAAAACTTAGTTACTAACTAATTAATAAATGTGTTTAAAACTAATTTATCGAACTTATATAAACTGAGTTCCAGTAAGGTAATATTTTGGAACCTACCTACGAAATTTCAACGAAATCCGACAAGATTTGATGAAAATATACCTATTTGTTAATAAAGATACATCTAAAATCTGTAGTTTCCGGAAAACAAACAACCGCGTTGAGCGACCTCTAAATCTTGTTCAAATAAGCTGGAATTTTAAAAGGAACTTGTCATCCCTCTTATCTTCAAAAATCCGAACGTTCTCAGTCGAAATTCAAAAAAGTTCCAATTTTGAATCACCCTAATGCCCACGCAGTTCAGCCACAATATGTTACCAGATGATGTCTTGGAGGGTGTAGAACAAATTTGCATCAAAAATTCAATTTAAAAAAATTGCATATCTTCGAGTCAATCATTAAGTAAAAAAAAAAAAATTGCTAGTCATGCATATTAGGGCATGTAATGATTTTTTTAGGCTCTCCACCCCCCCCCCAAAACTGTTTTATGTGCATGTTTATTTTGTTGTATTGCAAAGGCTTAAGACATTGCCAAAATAGTTTCAAAAAAAAGTTAGCTAAGTCAGTGAGATTTTTGTAATACTCTACGGAACCCCTTAAAAAATCTTACCCAGCACAGTTAGCGACAAAATTAATAAATAATTAATAAAATATAAGAAAAAATATTTAGGGGTCGAGAGTTTAAAAAAAAAATATGATGCACCTTAATATACACACAATGCGACTACAACAACTTTGCTCTCCGTCACGTGCTTTCCCCTCTTGCCTGTTTATAATTTGCAACTACATAAATGCTGCGGAATCCCTAGTNAAAAATAAATGATTTGTTTTCGGACTCGGCAACCAATTTTTGGGAGAAGTTGGATAGTGACGTGCTTGAGCACATTTGATTTTTAAACTTTTCGTGTTGTTTTGCGGATTCATGTTGCATTCGGAGTTTTTCGGAAAAATTCAGGTTTAACAGACTAAAAAATAAAAGAAAAAAAAAAATACAAATATAACGCTAATTTTGCTCCTGCTTGCGTAAAAAAATAAAAAACATCGGTTTTTCTTACTTGAAAAATTAAAAGTCAAAACTACATATCGTCACCGGAAATGCAAAAAGTCGTGACTAATATTTTTTTTTTCATAAGACGATGTGGGGAGTTGTAATTTTATGAAATCTATCATATCAATAACTGGTTTTGTGAAAGAATTAAGTATATTTTTATAAAAAAATAACCAAAATTAAATAACAACAAAAATAATATGTTAAAACTCGTCAAAATGTGGTGCGGCTATAATTATTTCGACCACTGTTGTATATCAGGCCGTTTTTATCTCTTTCCCCAAACATTTCAAGGACATTTCAGTACACTCATTTCAATTTGCGAATTCCCAGACTAAGTAACTAAGCTCATAACTTTTCTACAAATCTTGTGCATAAAAACAGCAAATTTGCATAAGTATCTAAGTGAAAAAAATGTTGGAGCGCTGAGGCGAAAGCCACATTTATGTGCTTCGTAGTAGCTGGTGTTTCACTCGAATTTGTGAAATGTGGTGCTATTCCTTTCATTTTTTTTACAGACTTTGTTGAATTCACAGATTTGTTTCCATGCGAGATGTCATTGTCCGTATGACATAATGACCATATGTACATACATATGTATATACATAAATATATCAAGTTATGTCGAATGTATGTATGTATGTATGTCATACACACGTATATATATACACCCGCCAACGACCAGACACTATAGCTAACTGACGTGCCTCCGTACTAAGCATCTGGGTAGTATTGCACTAAATTTCTACTTTACAGAGCTAAATGGTTTCATGCTTCAGCGTCTGCGAAGTACTTAGTTTATATCTAAAATAGTTTTGCAAAGTAGTTGCTAAAAATGCGCGTACATAAGCTTGTATGTATGTATGTATTTATATGTTTTTGTTGCACGAAATAAAAAAAAATTATTGCATACGCGTGTCACAAAAAATGGCGTGCTGACTCTGCTACCAGTTTAAGTGTCTTCATTGGCTCCACTGGCCTCTCTGGTACGTTTTTACGATCAACCTTGACTACTTTGCTTAGATTCGCGTTTTTTGCCCACAGACAGTGCTATCACATGGAAATCTCGTTCCACATATGGCATAGATTTTTTTTTTGGAAATTATCATAATAAAAATCTTATGTAATACATACATTTTTATACTCTGACTTTCAGCTATTAAAGTGTTTTATTTATTAGCATTTGTAAAATAATGTACGGATAAATACGGGCTCGACTCTATTAAGCTGGCATTTCAGGTTACTATTTTTTATAAACATATCTATATAGGGAAAATTTGAAAGTTGACACAAATAATTGCCCCTACCTGACTGCGCCCATGGTTGGATGCATCTTTTGACTTGCATTGAAACCTCTTACCTTAATTGCTGAACACATTTGAAAACGACGAGCTACGGGCCACATCTTCCAATCTGCTATCTTCATTATTGAAACGCTTTGTCGATGGCGACATGAATATTTTAAACACGGCAGCGACATCATGAAATTGTATGAGTTTGACATAAAAGAAGAACAAGAACCTTATATATCGCTGGAAAAATAGAAATAGATCTAATCTGACCAGTCGTCCCGTAGCCTTGTCGTCGCCAAAATAATTATCTATATAAGAATACGTGGAAAAATAATTTGACAGCTGTGGTCCGTAGCTCGGCGTTCTCACTGTGTTCGGGCTAATAGTTGTACATAATGGCTCACCTGTGCTGCACAGTGGTTCGAAAATGACATTTAGTGTTCACAATTCACAGGAGCTTCCATTTTTCACTCAATTTGATTAATTTTTTTTAAAGAAAGCTAAAAAAATTGCAAGAGACCAGTTGAGACCGATTTTTAAATTTTTGTTTGTTTGTATTAAATTTTTTAATGCAAAGTGCAAAGTAGCACTTTTGAAGAAAATCTATTTTCTTGTTCCACCTAAAAGCTAGTTGAAAAAAACTTTAAAAAAAATTTCACAAGAAAAATTGTAAACGTTACCAAAAAAATATTCACCAAAATTAAAAAAAAAATAAAATTTTAGTTTCCTGAAAAATAAAATTGTAGAAAGAAAATGCAATTCGCAGATGGCCAAGAGATCGCCTTGATTTTTAATAAATTTTTTTCGCTAACATTTCGAGCACGCTTCCCCGCTTTCAACTTGCACTTTATCATACTACAATTTAATGGTCTACAAAATTGCTTACCCAAAATTAAAAAAAAAATCGAAATAAAAATAATTATTATTTTGGTGAATTTAAGATTTCATTTTTTTTTTAACTTTTTTCGTTTTGGGAGAACCCTACAATTGTTTTCAACTAGTTTTTACTGTGTAACGTTTATTAACTGGAACAATCGATTTTCTATAAAATTGCTACCTTTTTTGCTATTTGTACTAAAAAATTAACAGAAAACAAGTAAGAAAGTCTAAGTTCGGGCGGAGTCGAACATTAAATACCCGGCGCAAATACTAAATATATGATGTTCACCTTTCCGAAAGCTACCGCAACATGGTAAGGCGGGGTGTATCAATTTTGAGTAAATTAGCCTCCTTAAGTTTCAAAATATTGACGTTTCAAGCATTTCTAAAGTTTACCGTTATATGAAAAGCCATAATTTTAGTCCGATTTCAATCATTTTCATAGTTTTGCTTTTATGTAGCAAGCACAATAAAAATACCGAGTTTGGTACAAATTGGTAGAACGGTTGCCATACCATACCATACATAACCATAAGTGGGCGTGGCTACGCCCATTTTTCAAAAATTTATAACATTCTTATTTTTCGTCTAAAAATTATTGTAAATATCAATTTTGAGTTAATAATCTTCAGTAGTTACTAAAATATCGCAGTTTTCGTATTTCTGAAAATTACCGTTATATGGGAGGTAGGCGTGGTTATTGTCCGATTTTGCCCATTTTCAATACCATCCGTC
>NW_016161706.1:5533-32748 GCF_001687245.7 Rhagoletis zephyria | reverse complement strand
TCGAAACCTAAATGTTTCGGTACCGAGTATCGAGAGTATTGGGTACTTAAAAGTATTGACTCAGCACATCACTACTGCTGTCTTCTCTACTATGACGTCACCAAAACAGCTGATTCTGTCAAAATCACTGAGAGCCGAGTAGCGGTATCGTCATCGGCGCCACCTCTGTATTCTCTCCACCGTGATAGAAATTGCACAGCTTTTTTTTGTCATTTCTGTTATGAGTGTCTCGAACGACATTAATGACCATTCGTCGTTCATAAGACTACTGCTTTTGAGGCTGACTGACCAGCGCCCGGTCGGCTGATGGCGACAGCGCTCTTGAAAAACGCAGTAGCTGTCATGTTGGAATTCGAAACGTGTGCCGACGAACTAATAGCAGACAACTGGCATGCAGACAACTGCTGCCAATAAACTGAAACCGAAAACAACAGCAAACCAAACAAAAAAAAACAAATAACCAACGGCTTACCGCCTACAGACATTTGTGGAACACGCAGACAACGAAATTCATTCAAATCATTGCATTCCACATGCACTTAACGCTTGGTTATCTTTACAAGCATTTACCCCTTACATATGTACATACATATNAACCAACGGCTTACCGCCTACAGACATTTGTGGAACACGCAGACAACGAAGTTCATTCAAATCATTGCATTCCACATGCACTTAACGCTTGGTTATCTTTACAAGCATTTACCCCTTACATATGTACATACATACACTGCCGGAACAAAGTATTCGCACAGCAAATTTTTCACAACATATGCAACAATTTTCATTCTCATATTTTTCCGTACTTTAGTATAATAAAATTGATTGTGCTACAAATCTGCATACTAAAAAAAAAATATCTGATTAAAAAGTTGAAAATTTTCATGAAAATTTGCTAAATTTTCGCGAGTTTTGCACAAAGTTTAGGAATTATATTTTTATGTTTTTTGTCGTAGAATGAACCATATTTTTATACGAAATTAGCGGAAAAATATAAGAATGAAAATTGTTGCATATATTGTGAAAAATTTGCAGTGCCAATACTTTGTTCCGACAGTGTATGTATGTAAAGGGTGTTTTTTTAGAGGTTTAATTTTCCTCTACATTTAAACAGTCACAAATTTGTCAGATCTGGCAGCACTATTATCAATTGGGTCCAGTTTGGTTTGCCATTTCATCATGAATAGACTAACGTTAGAATAACGCTTGCAAATTCATTTCCAAAATCATTGTTAAGTTCAAATATGTCATAAAAACACAAAAATCAAAATTTTCACTTTTGAAAGCCAAGGTATTTTTTTCTTCAATGTGACTTTCAAAACGATCTGCAGAGTAAAATTTCTGATTTTTTATATATATTTTTGGTCTAAAATGGATGTAATGAACTCCTAAATTTTTTTTAATGTGGCTTGTACAGACCGCTCTCCGATAAACAATTAACATAAGTATAATTTTGATCATTTTCTTCATGCTCTCTGAAACCTACTTTCGTCAACCCCAATTATCTAGCCGGCAAAATTTCCAAATCCATCATATTCCATATCGTACGTTTAATAATAAAGAAAATTAATTATAAATTTAAAAAGCCTGATAAGGACAATAAGTTCATCAACTGATAAGTAAACTCTCCGAAATGACGAAGATATGTGCCTTTCCATTTCTTTTTTTGGTACCAACAATGTATACTTATCAAACTTTGATTACGTTTCCCACAAAATTAAAATTTTAATTAATACTAAGGTCAAATTTTTGTTTATGACCATACTAAACTTGCAATTTTGCCTGAGTGTTTTTAGAATAAGTGGTAAAAAGGTTTAAGTTCATATCGGAGAGAAATAATTTTGTAGAGCATTAGTTTGCTCTTGAAAGGGTCGTTTTGACCCCCTTTTTTGAAAAGTCTGAATATAATGCTAATGGCGTGTGCGGGTATTGAAATCGTTGGCCTAAAACCCATGGATGGATTTCGCAGCTTAGAAAATGAAGCTAAAGATGTTGGTCTAGCGGTGAACGAGGATAAGACAAAGTACCGTCTGGCAACACATAATAAGTCTTCGTTTATTGGGACACACGTCACTCTCCCACGAACAAAAATTAAGCTCTACAAATCACATACATCCACATATGGCACAGAAACATGGACGATGTCAAGCAAAGATGAGACGGCTTTAGGAGCTTTCGAGAGAAATATTCTACGAAAGATCTATGGCCTAGTTCGCATGGCCAACGAGTACCGAAGAATAACTCGAATGTGCGAATGACGAACTGTGCGAGCTTTTTAACAACATGGACATAGTTAAGCCCATAAAAATACAACGATTGAGCTGGCTTAGACATATTATACGCATGGATAACAACGCCCTGGTGAAAAGATCTTTTGATTCAGAATCTATGAGTTGACAACGAAAGCAAGTGCACCCACGAACACAATGGAAGCACCAAGTGCAGAAGGACCTGTCCGAACTTGAGATGAACAATTGGCGCAAATCCGCAAAGGAGAGAGACAACTGGCGAAGCTTTCTGGTCTCGGCCCTAACCGAGAGAAACGGTTATAGTGTCAAATAAGAAGAAGAATAATAAAATGGAATTTGGTCGCTAGAGGGTAAAAATTGTCCAGAAAATTTCCCTATCGGTTTCTCAGACAAATTCTTTATACAAAGTACGTAAACGACCACCGAAAATTAAGAACAAATATCATCAGAATCTGAGTGCAACATGTTGCTCCACTGCTGGCCCTACTGCTCGTACATTTATGATAAGCCTATGTATGCACATATATAGTTTTTATTTCAATTTAAATTTCTATTTCTCTAAAAAATCCACCCTGTACATTCATACACATATGACCAATTGATACTTATGCGTATAAACATAATAGGGGTATTCTCGATCCGTTGCATACTGTCTAACATGGTGCATAGATAGAATAAATAGCATGAGTGGCTAAATTTGTTGTTGTTTGGACACATGAAACAACGACAAAATTATCCAATCATGCTATTTATGCTATCCATGCACCATGTTAGACAGTATGCCCCGGATCGAGAATACACCCCTAATAATACTTTGAAAGTGCGTGTATGTTGTAATTTTATTGCCAGTTTGGTGGCCAACTCTACCGGTTATTGTANGGACACATGAAACAACGACAAAATTATCCAATCATGCTATTTATGCTATCTATGCACCATGTTAGACAGTATGCATCGGATCGTGAATACACCCCTAATAATACTTTGAAAGTGCGTGTATGTTGTAATTTTATTGCCAGTTTGGTGGCCAACTCTACCGGTTATTGTGAGCGCGGTTGCATGTCGACAACAATTGTACCATGATTGGATTGCAACGCGCCAACAACAGACAATCACAATAGTATGACAATAAAAAAAAAAACTTTAAACAGAAAATTATTGTTTAAGTAAGTAAATTGAAAAATATGTACACACATACATAAATATGTACATATGAACAGCACCTGCCTGCATATGCAAGTCTTTTATTTGCGGAAAAGTGCGCTTAACTTGCTTTTATCACTGTCACGGACTGGGCAGTGCATTGTTTGTGGTTACATGCTGTTGGTTGATTTAACACTTGTTTGTATTAATCGCTTCGATTGGAGATTGGATTTATTATTTGTGGCATGCATACATATGTACATATACCTGTGCATAGATATGTGCATATACATATATACTAAATATGTATTTATAGTACATGCGTACAAATTTCATAAGCTTATCGCATACTCACGTGAGTGGCTCAACTATTTTCCTGACACTTTTGCAACTCTCGTCTGCTTTATTGTTTTATTTTGATTATTGTTTTTTGATTATTTAACCAGCATTGCCGTTTTATCTTGCTGTCATTGACACATGCACAGTTTGCCGAGGAGCAGATGGTGAAACAACACTCGTGTACCTATCATCAGCGTTGAATGAATCATCTGCAATCCCAAAGCAGTAGCCAGTCAGCTGAGCGCTTATTGTTGTGTGCTCAACTCTACTATTTTTGATGATAAAATGTGAAAAATGTCTCACCTCGCTTGTACGAAAGGCCTTAGTAAAGGTAATAGACAAATATGTAAGGACTACGGTCTTATAGAAAAACCATTGAACTAGTATCAGCACGCATATGTATATGTATAGCGGGCTGCTCTATTGAAACCGCCTTATACGTGCTGACAAGTGCTCTTCGAGATAGCTTATGAAATAAGGCGCTTTTATTGACGAATAATTNAGTATCAGCACGCATATGTATATGTATAGCGGGCTGCTCTATTGAAACCGGCTTATACGTGCTGACAAGTGCTCTTCGAGATAGCTTATGAAATAAGGCGCTTTTATTGACGAATAATCATTATAGTCGGAGCAGCAAGGGGCTGTACAGAAGGTGGATTATTATCTCAACCACTATGGAACATAGTCGTCAACAGACTGCTTCAAAAGCTAACGAGTAATGCTGATGACATCGTAATAATATGCAGGAGAAAGTTCGAAAACACCCTGGGCGATAGCTTAAGGAGCCAAAATTTGGTTCGATAGAACTGCAAAACTTAACGAAATCAGGGCGGTGGCATCATGCGTAAGTACAACTAGAGCCGTGAAAGCTTGTCCAACCGCATCGTTGAAGTTCTTACCTATCTACATATTCATATGCAGACTCTGGATGCCTGGTACCAACATCGGAACAGGAGGGTTTCTTAGTCGGATATTCTGGCTAGCAGTTCTCTGAAGTTGTAATGCCGAGGGATACCATGGTTCCGAAGTTCAGCTTTACAAAAGGTTTAAAACTGATCTCAGTAATAAGAAGAGTTGGGCAGGGATATCCGAGACAGGCCGGATAATCCAAAACATGATAGCCTGGTACACTGATGGCTTATTGGATCGAGGTTAAGATACTTGGAACTCATGTCCGTTTTCAAGGTTGAAATATACGCTATAGAAAGATGCATGGACTTTAATATCAAGCGAAACTACCGGAATTAGAACATTGCGATCTTGACTGACAGGCCAATCAGCTAATAATGCCCTCAAATCTCATCAGGCAACAACTAAATTGGTGATGGAGTGCCTTGTTAAGTGGAATACTCTTAGTCTGATAAATCGAGTTTGGGTTCTATGGATTCTGGAACACATTGACATTAAAGGAATTGAGATTGCCGATAAACTTGCAAAGAAAGAAGCATCAACCGCTTGCAACGGCCCAGAGCCCTTCTGTTACATAGGAAAGGGGGTGAATCTCTGTCGTTGCCCTGCTGAAGAAATAGGCCGAAAGAAATCACTACTGCGATAATTTACCAGGTCTAGAGCATTCCAAAGCACTTTTAGGAACAAATAATCTAAAACGCTTTAAGGATTACAAACAACAAGGAAACGAAATAATCTATACATATGTATGTAAATGTACCTCACCTAATAAATACAATAAAAATATTAAAAACAATTTCAAGCCGCCTCCATCGATAACTTTAGCTTGTGGAAGAATGTATGGCATATACATACGCCTGTGCGTTACGCAACTTTTTGGCCTGCTGCCCGCTTGACTGACAGCCACTACAAATCCATACATACACGTTTATTTTGGACAGCCAACGGCCAGAAAGGAAATTTATTTTTTAACTTGTCTTCCTCTGGAACATGTAAAAGCGTTTGAATATGCAATGATTTTTTGGTTTGTTAAATTTCCACTGTTGGCGAATGAATGCGGAAATCAAGCAAGCTGTCAGCAGTTATTTTAAAATTGGTGCTTTAAAACGATACCAAAATTTTGATAGAATTATCGAATAAGGAAGCATTTTCGGCTACTGTATAAATTAAGTTTTGCACACGTAATATTTTTACCTAAAAAAAAAAATTAGGTAAATTGTTTAAGTAAATGTAATAAAAGTGAAATTTAATAAGTTGCAAATAGTATAAGCGTAAGAAAACATAAATTGACAAAATGAAAAATTCAATTTTCGCCTGAAAGCACAACAGTCATTGGTGAAAGAGGTGGGGAAGATGAAAGTGCAACGACAAAATCAGGCGCCATACAAAGGAATCGTGCTGTCGCTATACTCATGCATAATTTAAGGCGCAAAACAGCGGCGAAACTGCTGTTGACTGCTGTTCTACACGGACCAACTACAAAGTGTCAACGTCAATGTTCATTCAAAATTCATAAAGTTTTGAGAGTGCTGCCGAAAACGAGGGTTCTCCAGTCACCGTCGCAACAGTGATGACAATGGACGCTTTCATTGAAGGCGAGATACTTTCGGAGATAGGAGGGGACACGTTGAATGACAAGTACTAGATGTAGTTGAAACGCTAAAGAAACTCTTTTCAAGTAAATTACCGCTTTCAAAATTCATTAACAGCATTGAAGGGTGTAGCTGTATGGAAAGTTGTGACCATTGAAACATTTTGAGATAATATTTTAGCGATTTTAAACATAGATTGTATTTCTATATTTTGAGCAAATTGTGTAAAATGGCAAACTTTTCTTATATGCATTTGCATTTTACTCATATGAAAGTATATCGTTCATATTTGTGTATACATAAATATGTAGTATCTTAACTAACCGCCCTATTCCCACACCACTGACAAAACTCAGAGGCTGACTATTGCCTTAACTACTGCGCCTAATACTATGCCGAAAATTTATTTTAACCTGTCGTATGACAATTGTCAGTTTTATTGTTATGACCTACTGAGTAAGTGACAACGGCGAAACAATGTTTATATTGTGTTTTAGGCGCAGTAATTGTGACAATAGTCATATGATGAATTTTGTCAGTGTTGTGGGAATAGGGCGGTAAATTAGCAACATTTTATGTCTCAAAAGTATATTTCCTTAACTTCCAGGGTACCTTCTTATTTTTGTCGTCAACTCGACGATTCTACGAAGAAAGTACTTCTACATTCTTTGTTATTTAAAAACTAAACACAAACTAGTAATTTAGAAACCGAACATTATTTTTGTTTAGGCACTGGACATAATTTTTTCGAAAATCAAAGACTGGCAACATTTTTGGTGATTTAAAAGCCGGACATCATTTTTGAGTAATTTAAAAATTATACATACATTTTTGGTCATTTAAGAATTTTATTAAAATTTTTCGTTAATTTACACAGAACAGAAGATCTCCTCTAAGATTGAAAGACCAGGGGGAGAAGGATCTGGCTTCTCTTGGCATTTCCAATTGTCGTCACTTATCAAATTGTTGCAAATTCGTCAAATTTCAATCAATTCTGTATAATAATTTTTGAGTGATAAGAAGAAGACTCTGTGCTATTAAAAAGTTAAGTTAATGACCCTAGATTATGTTAGGTTAGGAGTGGGTATATGATGTTTTCCCTACTTTCACTCGGGGACATAATTGTCTATAGTGAATGTTCTCTTTAAGTGAGTGTCAGCAGGAGTCACATTCCCCCAACCGGGGTTCCCATTCAGAGAGAAATTAGGGCTTTTTCTTGGCATCAACGTACTGTTGAAGAAGCGTGATCCCAACTTCTTGAGACGCTTCGACTGTAGGCCCGAACGGCGACACAGAAAGTAATCAACTGGTCGCTTCACATCCTCATCGTGGCAGGTTCTGCAGAGTTCTGATAGCACAGTGGCCCGTTAAGACACCAGTAACGACTCCTGCTGCAGATTTATTTACTTAGTTTCAGAAGGTCTTGTCTTTTTCCTACTAAGCCGCCAGCCATAATAATCTTGAGATCTGACAGTCTTGTCGCTTTCTCCACAATAATAATAAGAATCTCGAACGTCGCATTTGTCCAACTCATCAGCCGACTTGTTCACTTAAATATTGCAATGTCCGGTAACCCAGCAGAGAGTGACGTTGGCACGGCGATTTCACTAGCATATGTAGATCCTATTGCTTTCAAAGGAAGCCGCTTGACTATCGACAAAGACAGCAGCTTTCCCGCTTGCTATACGTGCTATTCAGTAAGAGGCTAACCGCCTTCTCTATAGATCTTCTCGTAGATTTCTGCTTTGAAGACGCTATACTCGTCCGGCAGCCGAAAGGGCTGGTTAACCTACAGGTCGCCCGAGTAGTGACCAGCTCCAATGCCTTGCTCCATTTTTTTATTATAAGTATATTATAAGTATGCCCCCGCCTGCCACTGGGAGTCTCATATCGTATTGTTCTCTGGATGGACTCGTAAGTTTCGCTACACACCACCGCTCCAAACCTGTACTAAAGTGACTCCTACCTAAAAATTACGTATCGGTTTGCTGTTTGGAGGAAGCATCTCTACGGTGCAAAGCAAATGTGATTGAGAAGAAAGTCAATGATTTCGATTAGCAAGTAAATAGGTAGCTAACAAAACGGTTTACTCTTTAAATGATAAATATTAAAGGATTGAGCCATCAGACAAAGACTCCTCCCCAATCCTTATTTCTTGCAGTAGTTTAGGTGAAAAGGCGACCGCTGTGCGCCGCCGACCGTACATTCCCACCTGTTTTGAAAAGATGTAAGGGAAATTCCACTTTGTCGTTTCAGATCGGGTCTGCTTCCAAAAGTTGTCGATACATTTATATAGACGTACACAAAATAACAGTTTTCTGGCCTTCACTGCTTTAGGTACTTCAGAAAATACGAAAGAAAAAAATGTAAATGATTAATCCCTCAATAAAATTTTACCCTTNCTGCAGAGTTCTGATAGCACAGTGGCCCGTTAAGACACCAGTAACGACTCGTGCTGCAGATTTATTTACTTAGTTTCAGAAGGTCTTGTCTTTTTCCTACTAAGCCGCCAGCCGTAATAATCTTGAGATCTGACAGTCTTGTCGCTTTCTCCACAATAATAATAAGAATCTCGAACGTCGCATTTGTCTAACTCATCAGCCGACTTGTTCACTTAAATATTGCAATGTCCGGAAACCCAGCAGAGAGTGACGTTGGCACGGCGATTTCACTAGCATATGTATATCCTATTGCTTTCAAAGGAAGCCGCTTGACTATCGACAAAGACAGCAGCTTTCCCGCTTGGAAACGTGCCATTCAGTAAGAGGCTAACCGCCTTTTCTATAGATCTTCTCGTAGATTTCTGCTTTGAAGACGCTATAATCGTTCGGCAGCCGGAAGGGCTGGTTAACCTACAGGTCGCCCTTCCCTTGCTCCATTTTTTTATTATAAGTATGCCCCCGCCTGCCACTGGGAGTCTCATATCGCATTGTTCTCTGGACGGACTCGTAAGTTTCGCTACATTTACACACCATCGCTCCAAACCTGTACTAAAGTGACTCCTACCTAAAAATTACGTATCGGTTTGCTGTTTGGAGGAAGCATCTCTAAGGTGCAAGGCAAAGGTGATTGAGAAGAAAGTCAATGATTTCGATTAGCAAGTAAATAGGTAGCTAACAAAACGGTTAACTCTTCAAATGATAAATATTAAAGGATTGAGCCATCAGACAAAGACTCCTCCTCAATCCTAAAAAAAAAATAACAGTTTTCTGGCCTTCACTGCTTTAGGTACTTCAGAAAATACGAAAGAAAAAAGTGTAAAGATTAATCCCTCAATAAANACCTGTACTAAAGTGACTCCTACCTAAAAATTACGTATCGGTTTGCTGTTTGGAGGAAGCATCTCTACGGTGCAAAGCAAATGTGATTGAGAAGAAAGTCAATGATTTCGATTAGCAAGTAAATAGGTAGCTAACAAAACGGTTTACTCTTTAAATGATAAATATTAAAGGATTGAGCCATCAGACAAAGACTCCTCCCCAATCCTTATTTCTTGCAGTAGTTTAGGTGAAAAGGCGACCGCTGTGCGCCGCCGACCGTACATTCCCACCTGTTTTGAAAAGATGTAAGGGAAATTCCACTTTGTCGTTTCAGATCGGGTCTGCTTCCAAAAGTTGTCGATACATTTATATAGACGTACACAAAATAACAGTTTTCTGGCCTTCACTGCTTTAGGTACTTCAGAAAATACGAAAGAAAAAAATGTAAATGATTAATCCCTCAATAAAATTTTACCCTTATTCCAATGAGGCGAAATACAGTAAGATAGGAAGTACAATAAATATAAAATATTTAGTGTCTTCAAAAGAAAACTAAAAACTAAAGTGGATTAATCAAGCTGAAGCTTAAGTAATTTTATACACATTTTACGGTATCAACCCGAACTACAAGTACATGTGCATACATATGTACATATGTATGTAAGTGAGAATAGCAGTAAATAAAAGTAAAGAGGCAAACTAAAAAAAAAAATATTTCCGTTGACAGTGTTCAAAAGCTTAAAGGACTCAAGGGTGTGTTTGCCCAACTTAAAAGTTTATAGTTTTACCCAGGTATAACAAGTTTATGCTCATGCATAGATATGTATGTACATACATGTATATTATGTGCTCAGCAACAAGCGCCTGTCTACTTTTCGCTTAGTAACTGATACCTTCGCTAAGGATATTTGAAAAAAAAAACTACACAACGCAAGTAATTAGCAAATCAAGCGTTAAATGCTTTAATCTTATTCGATGCATGCAGCCCATTGGCAAAAATCGTAAAGGCGTTTCAACGCCCTTGGCAGGAACAACGAATCGAGCTACATACGCTTGTAGATACACATACGGTCAAAATAATAGAAATACGAGTTTTCGAATAGTATTTACATTTTCCGCTTTTTTTAATGTGCATTCGTTTCTTTTTTTTTACAAATGTAGAGCTTATAATTAAAAACCATACATGCACTGAGAAAAAAGTTAAATGATTTTCGGTTTTTCCATATAGTAGGGATTTACAATTTTTGAATAGAAAAAGTATTTTTTAAACAAACGTAAATGTAAATTAGTTTGAATAGCGATACTATGAAATTTGATTCAACTGAGTGTGTAGAGATGGCTACTAATCCAAGAGGTCATAAGTTCAATTGCTGTCTGAAGGAACTTGTAGTTTTTGGTTTTAGTGTGTGTGCCTAACTTAAAAGTTTATAGTTTTACCCTTGTACTTGCAAAAGCGCCTGTGTAGTGCATAACAAAAGCGTTTTTAAACTAAAAAATCTCAAAAACAAACTTATTTAAAGTAAACGATAAAAATACGAGAAATCATATTTTTCTCTCAGTGTATAAATTTAAGAACGTCCTACTTCATAATTTGAATGAAGGACGCCCTATTTCAGAATTTTATTTAATAACACCCTATCCCAGAATTCGCTTCAAAAACGCCCTATCTTAGCTGAAAATACATTGAAAAGTTTTCTGAGGTAGGACGTTTTCGAACTGCCTGCCGAGATAGGTCGATATCTCCGCAGGTGACGATATCTATTATTATATCCAAAGAAATTTATAATTTCATCACGTTTTGCGGCGGTGGTCAAAATATCATATTTCCACTATTTTGGCCATGGGTGTAAATATGCACATATGTATATACATACATACGTATGAACGTAAGCATTATGTGTGTGAATATTTCTAAGGCTGTTCAAGCACTATTTGCAGAAAATTGTGCCATTAAGCGGAACATGTCATTCAAGTATCAAATTTCTGTAAGGAAGGATGTACGTATGTAGGTACTCGTATATTCATATGTACGTATTATGCTGTTGCGTGCTATAAAATAGATTAACTGCCGTCTTACGCATGAAAAATTTTGCGAAAAAGTATACTGTTAGTTACTTAGATCTACAGGCACTTTACCTTAAAGTAATACACAGAGTGCATATACAAACACATACATATTAAGCCGTTATACCCAGTCTTATATTGTTGTCTAAGCAGAAAAATTAATCATATGCCCATTAAATCCTTTATTCAATATCCATTTCTCTAAAAATGTCTTAAGAATTTCCTATTCTTTCTCGGCCCGAAACCAGTTATATTTGCTTTCATTGAGCAGTTTGGGCTGCAGACAACTTTCGGTATTCCTGACTACAAACTTTTCGTTTGACAAACACCTGACTGTGATCGGCATATATGTATGACAACCGCATTTGCCCTTCCTTCCTTGAAGACGATGAGACGGCAGAAGACTGTTTGTGCTTATACCCCGCCTTTGCAAGGATTAGGTATGAGGCATTCAGCCGCGATGTGTTGAGAGACGAACGCCTGAGCTCTTTGACACCCAGCAGGCAGATTAAGTGGAAACACGAAAAGAATACCAGTGGACGTTAGAGGCATTTATTGTTTAGTTTTATCTAAGTTATATTTAAACCAATGGTCATTGATAAATTTAATAAAATTCTTATTTCCTTTTTTTTTGCAGGTTTTCACACCAGTTCGTATTTATTTGCTAATCGCTAAGGTGCCCACGAAGGTAGGTCGGCTTTATTTATATAATTTTATTAGATACGTTATATAGCTGATTACTGGTTTCACCAATCAATTTTAAAATTTATCAGACTGTTGAAACTTAAAATGACAAATTTTCCGAACAAAATTGTGTAATTTTAAATTTTAGCAGTGTGATAAATTTAAAATTGATTGGTGCAACCGGGCATGAGTTTACTATACAGTGAAATTGAGTTATTATAATGTATAGCTCCTAAACAACGGAATAAAAAATTTACGTTATGTTATTTATGGTATAGGGACCTCAACATAGCCGAAGACAGCACTATCCTTACTTGTTAAAAGAACAGTGTGGTTGCTTTTGAATCATTTTAATACTCTTTTCCGCAATTCCAATTCCCTTTCCATTTTCGTGTTAAATAACTTTTCCATTATGTTTCGACATTTGTTGCAGACCCAAAAATTCTAATTTGAATGTTTCAAAAGTACAATATGTGGGGGTGGCAAAAAAAATAAAATAATCGATTAATTAATCATATGATTAATCACAATCCAAAAAAAAATGTATTGCAATTGATTGCAATTATTGAAAAATAACTAATTAATCGAATTTTAAAAGCACTTTTTTACAGTGGGTATTCACTAAAAGATTTCTCCATAAAAAATTTCTACTTTTGTTCATAAGCCTTAAATAACAAAACGAGATTTTGACGCCGTAAATTATTTACTATTTAATCATGTTTGTAAAAGCAAAAGTTTTGATAAGCGTTTTGTTATTAAATGGTTGCGTCTGTAGCACCAACTTTTGAAAAAAGGCGCTCAGCAGGCACCGAGGTACCCACTAAATGCCAGTATTTTTTTCAAAAGTCCGTAAAGTTTTGGGTAAAATTTGGTTCGCCTATAAATCAGGGCCTTTAACGTTGCCACACTTAGTTTTGGAGCTTTTACAATGGGCTTACATGCACAACTATTTACACCATTGTATGCTCTGAACTTGATCAATTCTTGCGGCTGTATGCAATTTCAGATAACTGCAGAATTCATATTTCTTTAAAATATTTCGACGATTATTTTACAGTCATTTGATTAACAATCGATTAATGAAACACAAAACTAAGAAGCAATTAATTTGTAAATTGGACAAAAACAATCGATTAATCTAATCGAATTATTAATCGCTGCCATCCCTAACAATGTGGAAAAAAGTTTGACGTCAGCTGTTTTTGGCGCAGTCCTTATTATGGATACATGCCCTGACGTTTTGACGATTTTAACTATTTATATTTCCCATGCCAATTTTTTTTTATTTGTTTTATAAAAATATAATTTTTTTCAACAGTAAAAACTACAAGGATCCCTTTTTTTTATTTCATACATAACTCGGGGGAAAATGCAAAAAATACCAAGTACTTTTCACCCAAATTTCGAATTTTCCGATTCGGATTTTTGAAAAATTTTCCAGTCGCTAAAAATTTCCGCTGAATTTTGAGAATCTTTTTCGCTGAGGTTGTCGCGTACCTTTTTTTCATTTAAAAAAAAAGATTGTGTTTTTGCTGTTGAATGAATTATGTATTTATATTGAAAAATAATAATAATGAAAAATGTTGTACGGAAAATATAAATAAAACCCTCAATACGTCAGGCTATGCATATCTTTGACGCTGATTATATACCATTTTTCCCAATGTTAAAATTATTTATATATGTATCTAGTTGTGGTTTCGAAACCTCTAAGCTCACATTACACCGTTAAAAAATGTACGATATAGTGGCTATACCTTGTGTATTGCCTAAATAATTAACTTTCTATTTCTTCCAGATCGAATGCCATTTTCACTATTTGGATATACAGGCAGTAGAAAGTAAAAAATCCACACACTTCGCGATCATCACAAATGATCGCCCATATTCATTTGTAACGAGCTTTGACGCGGGGAGCTTCAGTGCGGTAAGTTCAACTGAATGTATAGCGCAAAGAATATATTCAATTTGAGATTAACATTGTGTGATTTGCATTTTTAATTACAGAACGCTGATGTTATACTCACCGATTTGGCATCGGCAATTAAGCACATTTTTCCAACAGTTCCTCTCAAGTACATCATAAGAAGGGTAAGTAAGTGTTTACGAATTGTAAATAAAGGTACTATACATACATACATTCATACATATGTACATCGCATGGATTCACAAGAAATCATATGAGCTGGAGCATGAAGTTTAAGCTGCCCGCGCTCACAAACTGCTAATTGACGTATGAAATTGGGTCAACTTGCAGTAAAGTGTTTGCGCTGTAAATTAATGTGTAAATATTTACATACATATTTTTGTAAACGTCAATTCGTAAACTATACATGTATGAACGTACATTCATACTAGCTGGTATAAGAGTTTGTAAGTCATACATATTTATGTATGTAGTTATGAGCGAATTAAAGCGCTCTGGCCGAGGGTGAAAAATCAAGAAGTTCTTTTGTGCTTCAGGGCTGCTTCTACTTCTTTCTCTCAGGGTTATACACAAGTCAAGTTAAGAGCAAATGGTTTGCCAAGCATTTGCCTGCCTGCCGTCACATGTGTAGTTCATAACGCCATGGTGCATGCCATAAGTGCGTACATTACGTACGCCAAATCAGCGCATCAACTTTACATCGCCTGCTGCACAAATTGAAATTGGCTTATTACGCGTTCATTCAGTTTTTTTCCTCACTTTTTCGTTACTGCTTACACTTGCAGTTTCATAAGTTTACGATGGTTGACTGTGCATTAGCGTGGTCCACAAAAAATTAAAAATGTTAATGTCATATTTCAGCGGAAGATTTTTCATAAAAATTCGTACAGAAATTTTGCGGTTGGCCGACTATATCCAAAGAAACTTGCAATTAAGTGAGTGCATTTTTTTCGGATCTCAAAAACCCGAAATTCCGCTATATCTCAAAAACTGTTCTAATCTTTTACATTTTGATTTCGTATTCGGATTCAGCGGAAAATTTTACATTAGAGTGTGTATAAATATGTCGCTGGTCGGACATTTTTTTTTTTTCATTTTTGGAAACCTGTGATATTGCTAGGGTTGCCAGATTTTTTGCGTGCGTGAAATCAGTAACTTAGATTTTTTCTTGCTATTAAAATCAGTACACTTTTATTCAAAATAAAATTATGAATGTAAGTAACAGAAAATACTTTAAAACGCCAGGGTAATTGTTTTTAACAATATTTTGGTATACATATAAATAAAATGTAGTTCATAAAAAATAAAAATATTATTCATTTTAACATGAGTGTACACATTAACATGTAGTCTAAAATACTCTTATAATATCATTGTACTCAGCAGTCAATAAATTGCTATTTTAAAATTACTTTTAATTTGGAGTTTACTTGCAATAATTTTAATTAGCAGTCGGTTTCTCTCTTTGCACCAGGAAGCAAACTTAACACTTAAGATCCTCTCAGTTTCTTCGTTTGAAACAAAATTACATATTTTTTCTAACTATGGAAACGTAAAACTATTTAAAGACTGCATCCATACTTCATTATGGTTTAAATTCCTTTTTTCAAATGCGCAAAAACTTTGAAGGGCTAACAATTCGCAAGAGTATCTAACTCGATATTTTTATGCAAAAGTACACAGTACGACATTTGAAAAATCCGTACGTCTGGCAAACGTAGTTATTGCCGACAGAAATGCAAGTCGGGCCCGAGTATGTTCTATTATGAAAAACTTGTAGTCCTTTTGCCACGCCCATTACAAATTATATATCGTTAGAAAGCTTAGAATATAAGCTATGGAAATAAGTCTTTTGCGAGAAAAATAAAAATGGTTTATGCAATATTTTTTATTTACCGTGGTAGAAAAAAATTCTTGTACACATTGGTTACCTGTAACCATAGGACCAACGTGGTGGAGTTAACACTTTCTTAGAAATGGTATAGAATTCCTGAAAATCAATATACGGGTATTCTTTTTTCCATTTATGTAGAAAAATCCTACGGTGTGAGAGCTTAACATTTTAAACTTTTTTCCGCCGCATGTATTTTTGGACCACCCTAGTGTGCTTGTAATCAGTTTTCATATTAGCCTATATGTACGTGCCGGTGTCACTTGCTCAATCTGTGCGTTCATCACATGCCTAGTACTCGTTCGTTGAGTTCAACTTGAAGCTAACTACTCGCTCATGTAGCTACTTAGTTGATTTTTTACTATGCGGCCTTCCTTGTTACGTTCTTCCAGCCTACAGTTGCAACATTTCATTTTGATTAAGTTTGTTTACAGAGTTTTAAAATCTTTATTAATTCATTTGTGCGCGTGTGCTAAACATTACATGCATATGTTTGTATGGGCATACATGCGGAGGGAGAATATGCCTGCACATTAGCATTAACCGTTTGAGAGTTTCAGGGCAAATTGTACATTTAACCTAAGCACCTATTGAGCTAAGCATACATACATATGTGTGTGCTTTCCGAACTGGTAATGCGCTGTGACCAGAAGCGCATAAACTTCATGCGATACAATTTTTCATAATCATACAAAATTTTTCTTTAATCCCTCCTTCTTTTGATAACGACTACGACAATTCTTTAAAGGACTGTGATTTGAGGATATGCATCTGGAATGTCCGGTCCCTTAATGGGGAAGGTGCCTCTGAACGGCTGGTTGACGTCCTTGGAAAGGCAAAGGCTAGCGTCACCGCCATCCAAGAGTTGCCAAGAACGGGTCAAGGCAGAACAGGTGGAGCCTTGCAATGTCTACTACAGCTGCTATGTAAAGAGACGAAAATTCGGTGTTGGATTTGTGATGATAGAAAGGCAGCTTGCCACAATCTGCCTCAATTCTTCAACATCTCGCTCATTTACCCCGACGGCAAAGAAGGACGATGAGAAAGCTGAGGAGGCAAGCGAGACGAGTGCGGAAGGGTTCAAGATCAGGGCTCGAATCGTAACATCCGTTTACGGATCGAAAACGATACGAAAGAAAATAACAGGATACGTCAGGCAATATAAGCTGAATGGGACAAAGAGTACGTTCACGTATTTCATAATCAGAAAAATGTGTTTTTACGTAACGAGTGGTGCGCTATCGTATGAGACGATTCGATCCCAGGACGAATTCCTGTAAGAACAAACACTTCGACTTAGTGACCTATGTTCAGAGCATGCTTAAATTATGGAAGGAACACTTCTCCATCCTGTTTAATGGTATCAGCACGGAAGCTAGCGGAGCAGATGAACCCAAGTCCCCAGTCGAAGATGTCCGGGCCGATGTCCCACTACCCGTCTCTGACCAAGTACGATTAGCAATCTCGCTACTACTGAAGAAAAACTATTGGATCAAACGGCCTGCCAGCTGAGCCAAGGTGTTAACACGCGTATTGGGTGAAAGGCTGAAGTCCACCGTCAATGAAGTGATTGTGGATTATCAGGGTCTGCCATATACCAGCAAATAGAGCAGCGAAACAAGCGATCTATTAGTGGATTTAAAAGCCGCTATATATATAAAATGAATTGCCTATACGTCGCGATGCCTGCATTTGGTATCCCCGCGAAAGTAATACGGCCGTTTAAAAATACAGCCAGCTCTGGCAGAATTAGGAAGAACTTTTCCGAGCCGTTTAATACCTTCTTCTTTCTTCTTATTTGGCGCTGTAACCGCCTAAGCGATTTTGGCCGAGTCCAAAACAGCACGCCAGTCATATCTCTTCTGTGCTAACTGACGCCAATTGAAAATGCCAAGTGAAGCCAAGTCCTTCTCCACCTGGTCTTTCCAACGCAGAGGAGGCCTTCCTCTTCCTCTGTTCCCAGCATCGCGGCCCGCGTTGAATATTTTCAGAGCAGGAGCGTTTCTGTCCATCCGAACGACATGGCCAAGCCAGCGGAGCCGCTGAATTTTAATTCGCTGCACTATGTCTATATCGTTGTAAAGCTCATACAGCTCATCGTTAAATCGTCTGCGATATTCGCCATCACCAACGCGTAAAGGTCCGTAAATCTTTCGCAGAATCTTTCTCTCGAAAACTCCAAGAGCCGCCTCATCAGATGCTTTCATTGTCCATGCTTCCGCGCCATACACCAGCACAGGCATGATGAGTGACTTATAGAGTGTGATCTTTGTACGACGAGAGAGGACTTTACTTCTCAATTGCCTACTCAGCCCAAAGTAGCACTTGTTGGCAAGAGTGATTCTCCGTTGGATTTCAAGGCTGACATTATTATTGGTGTTAATGCTGGTTCCCAAATAAACGAAGTCGTCTACTTTTTCAAACTTGTAACTGTCAACAGTGACGTGGGTGCCAAGACGCGTATGCTCTGACTGTTTGTGTGCTGACAGGAGATACTTCGTTTTGTCCTCGTTCACCACCAGACCCATTCGCTTTGCTTCTCTATCCAATCCCGAGAAGGCAGAACAGACGTAGCCCTTATTTTTACCGATAATATCGATGTCGTCGGCATACGCCAGCAATACCTAACGAGCTTTAAAACAGCGCGGCTCTTTTTTGTGTGATTCGTTAAGTTTGATGTTTCAGAAGATAATAACAGCTGCAGAACTGAATAGCTCAGGCAGAATTTTGTATAAGATTGGCCTCAATAAACGATCTTTGTGTTCTGCATTTTCCATTTTGGATATAGAAGCAAAGCGAGACACATTCGGTGGTTAACAAGGCGAGAACAAGGCGAAGTATCTGGTGCCATCAAACAATAAGTCATCGCGTTCGAAACTCACGTCACTGTTGACAGTTACAAATTTAAAAAAAGTTGGCGACTTCATTTATTTGGAAACCAGCATTTATAGAATCACCCTTACCAATAAGTGCTGCTTTGGAGTGAGTAGGCAATTTTAGTGTAAAATCCTCTCCCGACGTACAAAAGCCAAACTAAAAGTTACTCATCGTGACTTTGGAGTATTATTCGAGTAAAACCTTTTGTGGAAGATTTGCGGTGCGTTACGTATTGGCGACGGTGAATATTACATTCGATGGAACTATATACACATAGTCCAGCGAAATAAAATACCGTGGCTACGCAGGCCTAACACCAGTGGTGCTACTTATGCACCTGCATACTCATTCATTTATTGGTCAAATATAAGTAGCGTGCCTACAAATTCACAATTCTTCAGAAACCTCATGTCGAAGTTTAAATAAAGTTTAATTCAATGTTGTTTTTTGTTTTGTGTGTGTGTAAAGTTCGTCGACTTTTCACCCATTATGCCAACGGACGCTAGAGACTTGCATTCATACACACATACATCTACATGTGTACATATGCATGTATGGATTTACGCGTGCACAGCTTTTTAAAACATTATCCCGTTCAGTAGAGCACCCAGCGCGTTGTAGCTAGACCATATTCCTTTTATTTTTTTTTTTAATTTGCAAAGTGGGCGTTTTACTGGCTGCCTCAGTTCTGTTGGCTGGCTATGATAATGAATGCATGCGGCTATGCGCTTCAAATATGTACAACTGTGACAAATTTATTGTACTCGCATTATGAGTTGCGTGCCTTTGTGACTTGCAAGTTGCAACTTTTACGCGATACGCCACAAAGAGAGAAGAATACGAAGGTAACAGACGTTTGCTACTACATATTTGACTATTTAAATCTTTTGTGTGAAGAAGTACTTGCCATATGGGTCGGCGAAACGATTGCAATACCATGGAATTTCTGGTAACGAGCATTTGTCCATATTTATCCCACACATTTAACTAATTTTATTATTTGTGGAAGGAAATAATTAAAAAAATGTACACCAATGTGCCACAAGGCAAAGTCGGGGAATTTAATGCAAAATAAGAGAGCATTGGAAATATGGAACCTTTTCACTTCTCTAATGCACAGTTCAAAAAAATACTTCTTCTAATAGACTTCTGCATGATTTATCGCTATCGATGGTACATTTTCATTTTTTAAATTCTTAGCAATCGTGTTTTTCTTTCCTAGCAAAACCAATTTTACTTTTATCTAGTACCATCGACTGGTAAGAGATTAAGTGCAATAAGTCGTAAATGTTCTAGACAGCGGTTTCGGTGATTCTTATTCTAAATAAAAACCGTAATATATATCCTCACGGCTGCCGGATTTTTGCATCGATTTTCAGGCAGAGGTGGCTGCTATAAAAGAGACAGCCGATTAGCCACGCACCATTGGATTACCAATTAGAAGGTTAAATATCTACTCTGATAGTCAAGCGGCAATCAGGGTCATAGGATCGCTCATGGTACATTTTCATTTTTTAAANTCTACTCTGATAGTCAAGCGGCAATCAGGGTCATAGGATCGCTCATGGTAAGGTCGAAACGGGTCGGAGAGTGCCTGATCTCTCTATAATTCGCCTCGAATTATTTCCAGACGAAGTTGATTTGGGCTTCAAACTCCTAAATTTAAATATACAGAACATCAGTATTTTTCATTTCGTTGACAATCACGTCTGTATGCTGATTTCAAATAAGATTTCGCAAGCCAGACATTTTAATCTGCAATACTTTAGGAATAAACAAGCTGATGCTCTGTATTTTTAAATTTTCGAATTCCGGGAAAATTCCAGGGCTGATCAATTGGCTAGGCAGCGCACCCTTGAGGTCATCACCCCAAACAGGAGGACATAGGAGTTCCTTTGGCAACTTTTGCTAGACTAAGATGTAAATACCCTGCATGTTATTTCATGTTCATTTCAGAGGAGTTCTCTGAAGTGGCCATAAACTGCCTTCGGAATTATATTTTTAGCACCTACCGCTTGTCCTAACTTTACCTCGCGGGGTTGCCACCTTACCTAACAATTTTCGAATCGCTTTATTACGATGCTCCGAGTACTGTTTCCAATTTAACCGGGGTCAAAATTTACTTTCTTATCTATGTATCTACAAATGTATATATGTATGTACATTAGGGCGGGTCGAAAATCTAATTTTTCTCAAATCCCTTGGTAATAGTGAAAATATATTGTATCATGAAGTCAACAACAAGCCTGCAAAATATTAGTATTTTATTTTAATTGTGAGAGCCCGCGCATCGACCGCCAAGTGACCCACAGCACACTAGTCGAATAAGACCAATTATTGTTAAAAAATTCTGGGTTCAGTACAAAGGGTTGGTGCATATTATTAGATAATGAATTCGTTAACGCAAAAGGTAAAGTCAAATATCATTTGTCGCAGCCCTTTAGCTTACCGTTAATCTCAAAGATATCTCTATTCAATAAAATTTTAATTGTTCTCTTGATAATTGCACTGGCCTATAGTCTAAAGATGTAAAGAACATCATTAATATTGCTGGCGTGCATTTTGGTAGCTGGTTCCAAATATTCTAATCTTTTTTTAATATTAGCTATAGTTTGCGATTTTTTCAAATTTAGGAACAATTTCGGTAGCTCTAATAGAATATCCATTATTTTCCATCATCGTGAAAAAATTTTGTTTATGCAAATGAGTATGGAAACACTGAACAGGAACAACTTCTAGAAACACTAATTAGTTTACTTATGTTTATGCATACAATTTAAAAATTGCAAATATAGCAAAATGACAAAATATTTTGTTTACAATTTTTTTTATTTTAAAATAATTGGTTTATAATCTGAACGATTTTCATCATATTATTATCATAAATCAGTAACAGTAAGTCTCGCCTTCAATTTGTTAATTATTACGTACCGATCGAGTAACATTTACCAAAGTTATATCGAACAACTTAAGTGGATTTCCAGGTTTTTTCTAAAAAAAGTCTCTCTTCTATTGCACATATAAAAAAGCTTCAAATAAAAGAACCAGATTACAGAAAACTTTGCCAGCGAGTGACTTTTTTCATTCAAGCTGAATGCAAAGCAATATCGTCCAATTGGAGAGTCCCCAAAAGGATTTCCCAGAATATGTTGAAGACTATTGCATTTACCTACAGACACTTTTTGACATAATGGAATTAACTAAAATATTTATGTATATCTAAACAGTTCTTGCACGTCCCCTACTTTCATACAACGGCAAATTTAGAAACCGCGAAAAATGTGCTTCTCCGGTGACTATTGAAACCGTTCCGCACTAATTTTCAATACTGCATAAATAAACTTAAAATGGACGTTTCTCACCCTAGTTGTATTATGTTAATATATGTAAACACTTATATGCTTGAAACTACTATTAACTTGTCAAACGATTCCTAATCATTGACAATGCATTCATTCACCACGATCTTGAAAACTGACCAAATCGGCGTGACCATTTTCTTATTTTAATATTATATAAACATCCGAAAACATTAAAACGTTTGAAATAAAGCTCCTCTCACTTTTTTGTATTTTTCACTTGGTTGCTGAAGTAATGAAGAATTGAAAATTCATAAGGGAAAATTATAGTTTTTGTAAGTTTTATCTTAATATCTTAAAAACGTCTAGACTTATTGAAAAATGATAAATGAACGTGAGGTACAAAATTTAATAGCCCTTTATTTGATATATCGTCCTGTTTATAACAATAACGCATTCCATAGATATTACAAGCCAAAGTTTCATTTTCAAAATTCATACATTTTGATTCAATTGCGCGGGCTAAAGATACGTTTTCAATTAATAACAATTGGCTTAGACATAAGACATCATAATATTACTATTACAATACGGTCAAATGACTTTTATTTTCCCCCATACAAAATCGACCCGGCCTAATGTACATATATAATACGCGAAGGGATTTTTTGTGTAGGTCATCAGATCTGCCGAGTTCGTTCGTTCGTGGTGTGTAGATGTGCAATAAGGTTTAACTTTCTCGAAAGATTTAAAAACTAAAGTCAAATACTTTAAAAAATAAGATCAATTATTACAATACGGTTGGCAGTCATGCCACCTGTTCAAAAAATTAAATTAAATTTTAATTAAGGGAATTAGGTATTTGATATATGTGTCTCAATATGAGTGCCATATGAAATAGGTTTAAGAAGGTAGTAGATGAAAATATTTTTAATAGGGCTGCCACCTANATCTTAAAAACGTCTAGACTTATTGAAAAATGATAAATGAACGTGAGGTACAAAATTTAATAGCCCTTTATTTGATATATCGTCCTGTTTATAACAATAACGCATTCCATAGATATTACAAGCCAAAGTTTCATTTTAAAAAATTCATACATTTTGATTCAATTGCGCGGGCTAAAGATACGTTTTGAATTAATAACAATTGGCTTAGACATAAGACATCATAATATTACTATTACAATACGGTCAAATGATGTTTATTTTCCCCCATACAAAATCGACCCAGCCTAATGTACATATATAATACGCGAAGGGATTTTTTGTGTAGGTCATCAGATCTGCCGAGTTCGTTCGTTCGTGGTGTGTAGATGTGCAGTAAGGTTTAACTTTCTCGAAAGATTTAAAAACTAAAGTCAAATACTTTAAAAAATAAGATCAATTATTACAATACGGTTGGCAGTCATGCCACCTGTTCAAAAAATTAAATTAAATTTTAATTAAGGGAATTAGGTATTTGATATATGTGTCTCAATATGAGTGCCATATGAAATAGGTTTAAGAAGGTAGTAGTTGAAAATATTTTGAAGAGGGCTGCCACCTATTTTAACAGGTCTATTCTGCACGTTACCGAAGATTTTGTAACCGGAAAATTGTATTACCAAAAAATGTTACCACTTCTTGTTACCGCGATTCTAGGTACGTTGGTAATGCAGTGAAAATATTCAGCAGTTCTGCTATGGAGATTTGTGGAAATTCGTGTGCTGCATATTTCACGGGGCAATATTTTGTTACCAGCTCATGAGATGGTAACCAAATTTACCGGTTACAAGAGCGCACAGAATGCGAAAAAGGTTTAAAAATTGACAGACACTTTAATTACCGGTTACAAAAATTATGTAGACCAGAATAGACCTGTAAAAGTCGAATTTAGTTAACTTATACACAAGTAATATGGAATATTAAGATATGGGTGTTAAACGATCTTTAGTGTTAAGAAATCTTTAGTTTGAACATTTCGAATTTTTTGCTGTTTTAAGAGGATTGCCACCTGTTGAAAAAGTTAATTTCAAATTATCTAATAAGTTAAATGAATTATTAATAATTAATTATTATTAATTATTATTATTATATTGTTTCAGAACTGTATTTAGGAGAGTTGCCACGTGTTTGAAAAATTAAATTCAACTTGTACATTACGTTAATTTCATTTATTCTAAATTCAATTTGATTTTTCAGTTAGAGAAATATGTATGTATGCATGTACCAATGTGAGACGAAAGATATGTAAAAAGATTTTGTATTGAAAAGTCGAATTTATTTAACTGATACATAAGAGTAATGAAATATTAAAATGTGGGTTTCAAACGAAAATATTCGCAAAATAATAACTAGATTTCAAATTAAAGACCTTGGCCTGTAGATGTTCAATAAGGTTTTTTTGAAGTTTTTTTTTTAGCGGTACAGGGTGATTTGAGGTCTGATGAAGTGAAAAAAACGCAACCATGCGAGACCTCTCTTCACTCAGAAACATTTAGATACNTTCAACTTGTACATTACGTTAATTTCATTTATTCTAAATTCAATTTGATTCTTCAGTTAGAGAAATATGTATGTATGCATGTACCAATGTGAGACGAAAGAGCTGTAAAAAGATTTTGTATTGAGAATACTTTTAAAGAGGGTTGCCACCTGTTTGAAAAGTCGAATTTATTTAACTGATACATAAGAGTAATGAAATATTAAAATGTGGGTTTCAAACGAAAATACTCGCAAAATAATAACTAGATTTCAAATTAAAGACCTTGGCCTGTAGATGTTCAATAAGGTTTTTTTGAAGTTTTTTTTAGCGGTACAGGGTGATTTGAGGTCTGATGAAGTGAAAAAAAACGCAACCATGCGAGACCTCTCTTCACTCAGAAACATTTAGATAGTAAGGATTTTGAATAGGGTTGCCACTTGTTTAAAAATGGTAACGCCTTGCGTTTTAAGATAAATTTGTTTTATGTATTTGAATATCAATGTTGAAAAATTTATTTAAAAAAAATTTGATCATATCATCTACAGCTCGTAACTCTTCAAGCATCTTCCGAAAACATTACTCATTATTATAAAACTCTTAACACACACACACACACACACACACACACACACACACACACACACCCCTATCTAACTTTCTTCTAAACATTCAAGATATGCAAATTCTTTAATAATTTCTCATCTGAGGCCGTTAGCAACAATAAAAGTATTTAGGAAATGTAAGGAGCGTTTTGCCACATTGTTGTTGTGCTGACAGACAACCAGACGAGCTGTCAACGAGATATTTTACACCGCATAAGAAAACAATTGGCAATTGTTTTATGGCAAACACGCCCGCATTATGTTGAGTATAACTAGAAGGAGGTGAAGAGCGTTCGAAGAAGGCTTCTGCAAAGTGCAAGCAAAGGCACAAAAGCATGGTTGGTAAACAAAATGCGCTTTGAAGCAGCAAAATACATAAAATCTGCCACACATACTTGTACGTATGTACGTCTCTAAAGAGAAGCGCAAACAATGCACACTTCACAGAGGTGCACAATGGCTCGAAGGTGCTGCTGCAAACACATGCGAGTGCGTCTATNCACACACACACACACACACACACACACACACACACACACACCCCTATCTATCACATCTAATTAGGTGAAGTGAAGTGGACGCAAAAATTTTAACTCCGCGTTTTCAGTAGTTTTATATTGGAAAAGCGGCGATTTGTTATTTTAAAGTGTGTTCGCAGTGAAGAAAACTACCTGCAGTAGTGAAATACAGTGTCACAAACGTAGCGGAGTCAAGATAAGTATATAAATTTATATAAAAAAGAACATTTTCCTTTCTTTTGGCGATCCAAAGAGAAAGCCGCAAATAAAAAGGAAAATAACAAATAGGCAGTACTTTTGGCGCGCTAAACAGCTGATCGCGATTTCAGTGACAGCAAAAAGCTTAAGTCCATAACAAAGCTTTTCACAAAGCTTTCCACTGAGCTTAGCGCTGACACAAACCGAACTGTGATACAGCTTTTACCACGCGATCTGTACAGTGGTGTGCAATAAAATAGCAGTGTTCGATAGGCGTAGTTGAGGAACACATGAACGTGTAAACAGACAAAGTGCGCACTAACGCCACAACAATAAGCACCTCGAAAGCGCAAGAAATCACGAAAGCGGATGGTGGCATGAAAAAGCACATGCTCCTCGCGTGTTGCACGCTTGCATACCTTTTATGCACACGGTTTTTGTTGTGCATATATTACGGTTTACTATTATTATAATTATTATTTCTTGTTTTTTAATTTTTAATTTATTAACGGCTATGTTATGAGCGTCGTATAACCAGCAGAAGAGAAGAAAGCAAAGAACATACGTAAAAGGCCTGACAAAGCAAAGTCCGAAAAGACACCAAAAATTGAGGCATCACCGCATCGTCAAGCAAAAAGTCAAGTCTCCTCTTTTGTGCTGAGCTCAGCTTCTGGCTGCAACGCTCATTGGTGCCCGTCACTTGCGTCCGTCCTATGTGTGGTTGTGCACGTGTGGATGATGGATTCATTCCCTGTAGACGCACTCGCATGTGTTTGCAGCAGCACCTTCGAGCCATTGTGCCTCTGTGAAGTGTGCATTGTTTGCGCTTCTCTTTAGAGACGTACATACGTACAAGTATGTGTGGCAGATTTTATGTATTTTGCTGCTTCAAAGCGCATTTTGTTTACCAACCATGCTTTTGTGCCTTTGCTTGCACTTTGCAGAAGCCTTCTTCGAACGCTCTTCACCTCCTTCTAGTTATACTCAACATAATGCGGGCGTGTTTGCCATAAAACAATTGCCAATTGTTTTCTTATGCGGTGTAAAATATCTCGTTGACAGCTCGTCTGGTTGTCTGTCAGCACAACAACAATGTGGCAAAACGCTCCTTACATTTCCTAAATACTTTTATTGTTGCTAACGGCCTCAGATGAGAAATTATTAAAGAATTTGCATATCTTGAATGTTTAGAAG
>NW_016161706.1:0-5508 GCF_001687245.7 Rhagoletis zephyria | reverse complement strand
GGTGGCTCTGTCTAACAGTCCGCTTTGTCTGCAGCAATTTGCGGTTGAGTGAACAATTACTGAGTTCACAAATTGTTAACTATTAATTGTTTAGTTTTTTTTTTTAAACACATTCATATTCAATTAGTCGCGATTGTCGAATTTAATGAGTTTATTATGCAGCAATTTAAATCAAATGAGGCAGTTTGCTGGAGTTTGGTGCTTAAGCAGATGACTGCTATTAAATTCTTACTAAGTGTTAATTTTTATACACGTGTACCAATAAAATTTATACGACTAATGAAAAATCCGAGTTATGTTCGATTAAAGCAATAGTCTGGTTATCAAAAAGCTAACTGAGACCAATAAAGACACTAATTGGTAGGCAGACAGTTTGTCAAATTAATGCAAGGAGGCACAGCCACTAAAACACGCTTTGTAGTTCACTTTTTAGTTCTTAGCTATGATTGTTCAATACCACTTCAACCACCGTTATATATACTAACAACAGCTCCATTATGCCGTTCCCGCGACAGTCGGGTCTCTGTAACCGGAACGAACCAGATCTATTATATCTGGTCAAGGTCTATTTCCTCAGCAGATTCTCCGAAAATTCGTTGGGAACTTTTAACAACAACAACAACACTTGTCAAATCCGCGACTAACCTTACAGTATTTAAAAATAATTTATCACCATTTAAAAAATCCAGAGATCGAGAACGCAATCCAGTTTTGGTTTGGTTATGTGCACAGACGAGAATAAAAGCTTTGAGAACTTAACGTTAAGAATGAATGAGAGGAGTGTTTGCGTGTTGAGATGAAAAATTGAAAAGCTGGCTCGTTTATAATTAGGGTAAACTGTCCATTTATGGAACAATTATTCAATATCTGTGGAAAAAAAAAACAAAAAAAAAAAAAAAAAAAAAAAAAAAAAAAAAAAAAAAAAAAAAGTTCGTGTCTTAAGTCGTTCGTTTATTTAATTTACATAATTATCTTTTAGTTATTTTTGATTAATCTTAATATTCACACATTTCAAACTAATGAACGCTATGTCAAAAATTTTGTTCCCGCCTCTATTCTTCGCGAATATTCAGAGACGATTAGTTCCCGTTTCGTTCTCTGTCAGAAGGTCCCTTAGACTTTAGTTCCCAAATTGTTCTTCGAGAGAAAGTTCCTTAGGCTTTTGTACCCGTTTTGTTCTATGTCAAAACGTTCCGTAAACTTTTGTTCCCATTTTCTCTCTCTTAAAAGTGTTCCCGAAAGTATTGTGCGCATTTTGTTCTCTTTGGGAACGTTCCGCAAGGTTTTGTTCATATAATTACCATTGAGAATGTTCTCGACAGCTTTGTTCTCATTTCGGTTTTGGTTTTGAAGCTTTCTTGGGAACATACCTTTTGTTCTCGATTCCTGAAAAAATCTTGACTACAAATTGTATAGATTTGTATGTTTGTATTTATATGTATATAATACCTTCTACTTAGTAATTTTTATTTTTTTTTCAAACATTAAACGTTTTTTCGAATTTTTTGAAAAAAAAAATGTTTTTAGTTTACATTTTTTTCCAAACATTAAACTCTCGACTTTTTTGAAAAAATGTTTTCTCTGCTTGATTTTGGAGAAATTTTTTTTCCTTTTCAGGAACTCTAGAACTATTTGAAAGCTACTCAGAGCAGCTTTTTATTTTCTTTTTGCAACATGTCGCACAATGGGCCATATGGCGACTTTTGCTGGAAAAAATCAAAATGGAATTTTTATGTTTTGATAATTTAAACTTGTTAAGAAATGTCCAATTACATAGAAAAAAATATCCTTTATTTTTTTTTTATTTAAAATATTAAGTTTTGACTGTTTGTTTTTTGAAAAGTTAAAAAGTCAAATAGACATTTTTAAAAAGTGGTATGTTGTTCATTACACCAGGACGCAGGAAAAAATGTAGTTGGCATAGAAAACGATGCCCTTTTTTTATAAAATAAAAACAATTTCTATACCATGAGGGACGAAGCAAGAGTAATATGTCAAAATTTTGTAGAAAAATATCAACAAAGTCGAACTTTTTTGGACAACACTGTACTGTCATGTACTTTTCTTTAAATTTTTTTGTGAGACTTCATTATTCCTACTTTTAGATACTGCTTAAGCCAGACTTTACGCGACCTTGCAACAATGTCAAATGCCATATGGGTATTTCCATACGTCGCATACGTGACAGTCGTACGTTTCAATGTGATACAAACAAGGAATACAATTTGTTTTTTTTTTTAACTTTTTTGGGCCATTGTATAGCACATAATTAGCTCTATATTTAACCGAAAAATGAAAACAATCGAACTGCTTGGTCCTGAAATATAACCATTTAAAGAGAGTGTCGTTACGTGACAAAAAATGAAAGTAGATTTTTTCTTTTCTTACAAAACCGCAAAACTGCGAATTGTGGATGGCTATTTTCATGAAACTTATTTTAATATGATTTGGAGCAGTTCTAGTTGTTTTTAGAGTTTTTTGAATTAATGCAACTTATTTCAATTTTCTTTTACAACCCCAAGTGTGAAACGTCACGTGACATAAATTTCCATCGTTATATTTTTGTTAATATTGCTTTTAAATGAATTTTTAACGCAAATATAACATGTATTTTATGTAGAATATACTTTATATTTTGACTTCAGCGCCAATTCAAGGTAAATTTTTTGGAAATCTATGACTTATTATGTTTCAACTACAATCGCCAAATTCGGACCATAAATCGGACCATAAATACGGTTTTTCGAAATATCTTAACCTTGGCGCCACCTAGGAAGACCAGTTTAAGCGAACATGATTCTACTTACATAGTCAGTATATATTTTAAAAAGCAGACAAATCGGCCCGTAAATACGTTAGATATAAGATTTTTATTTTTTTTGTCGTGGTGGACCTTCCGATGGAAACACCCATATTATATCAAGCAGAGTCTGTACGAAAAAAGATCATAGTTACCCAAGAGTTGCCTCTAATGGGATCCAATGTACCATAGACCCCCATTATTATTCCTTCCCAACAATTTTCTCCTGTGAACATACCCCTATCTCTACTGCTTTGGAAGGCCGCATACAAAAATTACATATTTATAAAATTGATCCCACCACCATCCAAAAAACAAAAAAAATCATTGGAGAATAAAATGCGTGACCAACCTCCATTATAAACTTGAGAAAGTCTTTTATTTGCAGTATGAAGCTTTAAAATTAGTTTACACTGTGTGTCGTATGCAGCCTACAAAACTTGAAAAAAATTTTCGTTATTGAAAAATATCTTAAACTTTTTCCCGTATTTTTTTGTTTTTTTGCCATTGCGTGTGCCAACTTCACAGACATAAACTATCCTAATCCAACCTAAATCAAAATCTGGTCAAGTGCGCAAGCGATTTTCGGGGAGATGTGTATGTATCTGAAAGGAAAACGTGTGGTCGCTGAGGAGCTAATCAGAGTGCTTAAGATTTTAAAAAAGTACGTTTTCCAAAATTGTTACTCCAATATTTCAGTACATTCATTTTCCGTTTAGTTAAATTTTATGTAGTTCGCTTTATATTGTATCCTTTGGAAAATGGCAAACAAATAAAAAGTATTTGCCTTAATTCATATTTTCCAAACAGTTGAAAAATTGATAAGATTTCCTCAAAACTCACACGCTTAAATATATTGGTTTTCTGAATAAGAGGGTAAAACCATTCCCCCTCTCAGTCACTGTCTGAAGTGCACGTGGATGGAACTGGGCCATACTTTGATGCGGGCCGTGTTAAGATTATTCTGTACACTTACCAAAAAAAAAAAAATATACAGCAACGAAGGGATTCGAGACGTGCATGAATATGAACGAACACACATATAATAGATATGTATGTAGGTTCAAACTAAAGCTATCCTAAGGAAAAAGTTTGTCGGTTGTTTCAAATAAGTATTCTTGCTCAGTGACTTTTCATGTAAATATGTACATACATATGCATGTATTTTGGTTTGGACTATGACTCCAACGCGCAGAGGTAACAAAGTTGGTAACAAAGTTACATTCAAATAAAAACTCAACCGAAGTAAAGTTTGTCTGCCTCGATGGCGGAAGATGTGTTTACAAAGTGAACCAACTCTGCGAATGTATGTATGTAAGTATGTAGATACGTACATTAGGACGGAGTAATTTAATTTCGAAAAAAAGTGTATGCCATACATATTCGAATTCTATGTTCGATCCTAAGCGAAAATGGTAAACCAACTATGTACCGAAAATGACGTTTGATCCTTTAAATTTTTAAAAGAAATGTCAGTGTATTAAAATTTTTTCTGAACGAAATAAATTTTTCATTTACAAAATTTTGTGTTTTCTTCATACATACATACATAAAATATACTGATTTTTCTTTTGAAAATTGGGAGGGTCAAACGTCATTTTTGGTATTTAGTTTGTTCGCCATTTTTGCTTATACATAATCGTTGAATTAGAATTTGCTACACACCACTTTCTTCGAAAATTTTGCTCTGAACAAATTACTCCGCCCTAACGTACATACATACATATTTATATTTGTGCTACATGTATTTAAGTACATATGTATGTGCCATATTGGCTTTCGAAAAGTTGACGCCAAAAACATTCTAATAAGCGCATTCACCCACTGATATTGACGGCGCGTTTTTAGTTAAAGAGTTGAATGACGCTTGGGATGTATCTCGTATTCTCCCACTTGTACATATCTACATTGTACAAGCATGCTCATGTACATGCATATACATACATACATACATACAGTGGTCCACAAAATAATAGGAGTGCGTTATTTTGGTCAGTTTTTGCTATTTGCCTTTTGTTTATTTAATGTTTATTATTTTTATACAAAAGTCAAGTTGGGTATACAACAAATAACGTATAAATTCAGATTTCAACCTTTGTACAAAAATTATAAAAATTCTGTAAATTTTCACCAAAATATCAAAGTTTTTAATCAGAATCTTCAGAGAAAATTCTGGTATGCAGTTTTATAGCCCATTCAATTCTAGTCTGAAGAAGTGCAAGTTTCAAGCTGCTAAAAAATTCCGTTGATTTTTGGCAATTTTTTTGCTGGCACTGTCCCCATATAAAAGAAAATTGTCGAACATACTTTGTATGGAAAAAACGTGAAACACCTTCAACCGAAAAAATTCTCAAAAATCAACGGAATTTTGTAGCAGCTTGAAACTTGCACTTCTTCAGANGAAACACGTTGATAATAGTATTGCCAAAGTTGAAAGTTCTGCCAAGTACCTAGCGTTGTGCCGCGCTACTTTAATTGTGTTGTCCTTTTAGTTTGTCAAATTACTAACTTCGATACACTCATACATATGTACATATGCACTTTTCTGCTTACAAAAGCTTTATAATATTTTTTTCCCCCTTTTCAGATCGACATTCAACCGCCTGAACGTGAGGTGGTATTTTCTGAGGAATTTCGTCCCACAGATCCGCGCAGTGTGGGACCTTGTGGCGGTTTTAGCACACAGTATGCTTGTATGTGTGATTTTC
>NW_016161705.1:37746-49167 GCF_001687245.7 Rhagoletis zephyria | reverse complement strand
TGAATTGTTGTTGAAAATGTTGGACCAAAAAGTTTCAATAAAATATATACAAATTTTTGGCGGGACGAAGTTCGCCGGGTCTGCTAGTATTTTATAATAAATCTCAATACCTTTTAGTTAAACATGCGCATATCTGAGTTTTTTTCGAGCATGAAAACCTGAAATTTGTTGCCTTTTTTTAGAAAACAATTTTCTAGTTGTTGCTAAGCAAAAATAGTCAACTATTTTTACTATGTATATGGCGTCCAGCCACTCATAAACAGGAAAATTCTGCGAAAATTCCAAACTCCTGAAATAAAACTGAAGTCGAAAGTTGCAAAAAAAAATTCAACTTTAATTTAGCCGCCGTCGATATACGAGAAAGTATATGGTTGCGTCCTACAATGTGTGTGTATGGTCTGTTGCTCATATGCCACGGTACACATACATAGTTTCATTTCTTACTGGGCTGTTATGCCATACGAATACAGTTACATACATAATCTGCATGAATGTAAATGCATTTGCAGTATTGCCAAGCTCGCAGTGGTTATACAAACAAACATATGTACATAGTGTAAATGTGGCGAAAAATGAATTTTATGTAAATTGAAATTAACACAGAAATTTATAATGGCTAAGTGCGATTGAGTTGTCACATTTTTAAAACTTACAATGATGCAATTGCTGGAAAATCGTTTTCAATTTAAAATTCGTATTGCGCTTTTTAACACAAAATTTTTTTTGAGCCATTGTTAAATTTTGTTTCCAATTATCACGCTCCACTTGCATGAGTTTATATTCACAGAGAGTTCTGATGAAATAAGTGAATATGATTGGCATTTATGAAAATATGTGAATAGCTTTGTATATTCATAATACACCATATCAAAAGATTTTGTTAAAATGATTCATGCAGAAAAATACGTGCATGAAATCGTAATTTTATTGCATTTGCCTGCTGAAAATTAACATAAATTCATATATAGAAGAGCTAATCATTTAACAGTTTGTTAGTTTGGAACAAAAGTGGACGAAGCATTTGACTGTCATTCACCTGGCGGTGACCAGAAATGATTATTCTGCATCCTGTTACAATCGCAGCTCACTGCATCCTGTTATTTATATCTATGTATCCTCCGGGTAGCGATAAAACACCCGTTAGGGAGCAAGCTAAAGTGAGAAGGCGTAAAACTTCACGTGCGCCTTGGTTGGATTCCACCACATTAAAACTCCGCCCCTTCTTTTGATGACGACCACAACAAATAAATGAATAATAAGTAAAAAATAAAGGTTTATGATTTAAGGGTATGCATTTGGAATATCCGGACTCTTAATGGCGAAGGTGCCTTTACCCGGCTGTCGCCGAGTACACGGTATACGGATCTCTTCTTCTCTGAGCACTGCCCCAGTCACGATATAAGAGGCGCGCTCGGCAATTTCAACGCCAAAGTGGGGCAAAACGTCCGATAACGGACTGAGGCTGATCGACTTTGTCGCCAAACATGTAGTACTAGGTTCCAGCATAAAAAGATCAATGTAGCTACATCTTGATGCAGGCAAGATACGCACATCGCATCCAACGGTGCTAGGAAAGCTCAACGTCGAAAAGGTGCAATCACAATAGGCGGCCAAATTATTCGCCAATCGACACATTCACTCTTGCTCTCTGAGAGCAACTAGCTAACACATTTCCCCGCTCACTAAGTACCGCTATAGGGAAAAGAAGAGGGTAGCGAAACGTATTTTCCGCAATAAAAAGAGAAAGGCTGAAATACGTGAAATGCTGGCCGATGGGAAAAACGCCGAAAAATGTTATCCGAGAGTTAGGCGACTTGCGGAAGATTTCAAGATTAGGGTGAACTCTTATAGAAACAACCAAGGCGACCATCTGACCGATGTCCAGAGTGTGCTTAAAATATTGAGCGAACACTTTTCCGCCATACTGAATGGTAGAACAACTGAAAGTTGTGGAGAAGACGAACCCGATGTTCCTAGAGTTGTTAAGGTGTGTGCATGAACCTTTGTGCAACTACGGTCAGATGAGTGCATGCTCAAAAAAGTCGAAAAAATATTTAAAATAAATGTCTGAGCGAAATTAAAGGTTAATACATATATAGTAAAATTGCAGAGGAAATATTGACAAAAAACGTTTTAATCCACTAGGTCCCGCCCATTAGCTTCACCCTCAGTTCAAGAAATCCAGCAAAAAGCAAATTTAGAAGTTCGTTAGAGGTTTGATATATTTTAGAAAATTATTCTTCGGAAAATTTTACTGGGGTCTTCTCAGGAGAAAATTTCATGCCACCAATGTAAAGTCTCTAAACAAATAAAATCAAAAATCAGCAAGAAAAACTCCGCATTTTTCTATTTTCTATTTTTTATTTTTTCTCGGCATTTTTGTTTTAATTTTATAGAGACTTTTTGAGAGAGAGTTTTTGCCTGAGAAGACCCCTAGTAAAATTTTCCGAAGAATAATTTTCTAGAACATATTAATCCTCTAACAATCTCGTTCTTAAGTTATCTGTTTTTTTTTTGTTATGTATGGCTTTGTAACAATTATATTCAACTACTTTATTGAACTTGAGGCCGTTTATAATAAAAATTTTTTTGGGTAGACTATTGGCTTTGGACGCTGGGGTCATTGGACCAAATCCGAGTGAGGAAGTCTGATGGGGAGCTGTGGTAAACTCCGAAATAGCAGCTATAACTTTTACCAAAAAATAAATTGCTGCTTTTCCACAAAAATTTGTATTAAAAAGAGCCTCAAACTCAATAAATTTTTTTGAATTTAATTGTTATAAGGCCATAAATAACATAAGGCCATAAATAAGCGATAGTTCTGAAATAACTAAAAAAAAACTTAAAAAATAGACTAGTTAACAAAGTACGGAAAAAATATTAATCAAATAAAAGGCCGCTTTAGTCGGGGTTCAGTTATGATTCGTTTTCCTGGTAACACTCACAAGATATAGACCAAGTATTTCCCGACAGCTGTCGTCCATAAGTAGGCAATGATAAACCTTCGACCGTCTTTTTGACATGAAAAAGCATTTCACCATATTGCGCCCGGAGGCTGCGTTTAAATGCAGGCCTCTCAATTTTTGTGCAGAAATTCACAACATAAGCTGAAGGAGAAGGACGGCAAAACGCTTAGTAAAATGTGTAAGCGGTAAATATATTCTATATTTTTTATTAAAAGTACATATATATATATATATGTAAAAATAAAAAATATTACATTTACAATATTTCCCGCCCTTATGGTGAAAACGTATCCAAAATGCGGTATAGAGATTTTTAATATCCGAAGATGTATGCAAAACCGTTTAGCGCCATTACTTTCGTATTAGCGACAGATTTTCCACAAAAAAGGACATTAGAAATATAAATGAAATAACAACTAAGAAGCCTTGCAACATATACATATGTATATTGTATACACTTACGTAGTATAAACAAAAAAAATAATGTTTACAAAAATAAAAATTATAAAAACATAAGTGTCACAAAAACCTGCCCATTTCGCTACACGCTTCTAATACGAGTACATTTCTTAAAATTGCTTTTGTCATCTCGTTTTTGTTGCCTATTCATGTTGATATGATCATCATCTCTTTTTTGTCTTCTTTTAGGCCATAAATTTAGCACATTCTCCAAATATCATCCCAAAGCCATATACGCCTATACAAGAACAACAGAAACAACAACAACACAGCGAAAAACATCCTAACAAACGGTCATTGCTGGTCTTAGCGGCAGCGCCAAAAAAATTGACAAAGAAGACACGACAAAAACGTTCGCAGCATGACTTGGCCACATCGGAGGAGTATTTGAGAAATATGCCAACATATGCTTACAATCTGGCCTTGCTAAACATTATGCACAGCCTGAGGAGTGAGTATAGAGGTTGCGTAGAAAAGCTTCTAAAATATACATACATACATATGTACATGTGTTAAGTAAACTTGGTGGGAATGACTAAAGAAAATGCATGCGAAAAGGATAGGACTAAAAAATTGTCTCTTTCAATCCGCCAATTAAAAGGCAAACAAAACAAATTCTCTTACTTCAGAAGTGAACTTCAGAAGTGTAAACGGGATTACTTAAAAAAAAAAAAGTTATGAAGAACGTACAAAAATTAAAAAAAAACCTTCAAAGGCAGTTATAAAAAAATAATGCAGGCATAAAAAAACTCTTGCTGCCATTAAACAGCCTAAAAGCACTGGTTTCGGCTGGTTTATAAACTAATCGATGCGGCTTTAGTATCTACGGCTTTAATATCTACGCCTAGGTTTATGCAGATGACATGGACTGCCTCATTACAGCCCCTTCTTTGTTAGTCGTTTGCAGGAAAGCGCAAATAACACCGAAAATAATTAATTGGCTTGTTCACACTTGACTGGTTATCAGGTTATCTGGTTATATGGTTATATTTTTTATTAAGTTTGCAACAATGACATACACTACAGAATAATAATTTTTTGCAAGTGTGAACAACCCAAATATTTTGTTGTTGTGCGAATGGGCTGTCTGCTAAACCAACCAAAACTAGGATTGTGTTCTTACTAGAATGAGAAGGTTTGACGATCTTGTTCCGCCTGCCCTTACAAGAGTCAATTTTCAAAATTCTTCCGAAGTAAAGTACTTCTTTATTTATTTACTAGCAAATACCCGCTGTGGTTTAGAGCGGCTTAAAAGTATTTTTATGTTGTTACTTCTTCCCAAAACTCTTATGGCATCATTAATAAAAAATAAAATAGAATTAAAGAGCTTTATGAAATGAGGTTTTCAAACAAACTTTCGATTTAAGAAGAATTTTTTATGAATGTAGGTGTTACTTAATATGTAAATTTTAATCTTAAATATTTACCTTTCCTAATCATTTTTTTTAAATTAAATTTTTAAAATACGTTAGTAGGTGGCAACCCATTTCAAAAATATTTTCGACAGTAAACTTTCTTAAACCTCTGTAGCTTAACACCCTTGTTCTAATATTTAGTTTATTTTATCATTTGAAAAGAGTAAAATTTTCAAACAGGTGGCAACCCCCCTCAAAAATATATTCGGCATTAAAATTTTCTCAACCCTATGCTTTGATACCCATATTGCACTATTTGATTTATCTTATCAATTAAATTAAATTAAAATTTTCAACATGTGGCAACCTTCCACAAAAATATCTTCAGCTGTAAGCCTTCTTAAAGCTCTTTCTCTTGGCAGCCATATTCAAATATTTACTTAAGCATATCAATTTACTTAAACTGCAATTTTCAAACTGATGGCAACTCTCTAATTTGTTTTTCTCCATTTTAAGTTTCAGACAAAATTTTCAGAAAATAATTCTAAAAATAGTGGATTTGGCTTCTGTTGCTCTAATAAAGACTCCCCATATTAATTTTTTTTAATATCTGTAATGTACAGACATCGGCCTATTACAAATATACGTATATAGCAAGCCGGGTGCTCCAAGATAGACACCCGTTTGCAGCCACACCTACTGGTGAACAGACGCTGCACACTTAAGTGAGCCCTTAAACCGAATAAGTCGGAGTGGCCCCACCGTAGCTCACTCTCTTTCTGCCCTGACCCAAGGCTCCACTCGCATTGGTTACCGTCTCCCGCACATGGGTTGCTCACGTTTCCCAGAGTGTGCGAACGACAACGCAAGAGTCGGGATTGGGTATAGCCGTGCAACTGTAACTGCATACCAAGCACAACGACTATACCCGATTGCAAATTAGCTTAGTCTAAAAGAAATACAGGCTATGTGTTGGGTCCAAAAGAATAAAACAACTTCTCATTAGAAATCTATATCCAAGGTGACGAATTTAGAACTGGTTTGGAACCATAGAAAAAGGGATGCCGAACGAAATAAATGTCATCTGTCGAATTTAGAACTAAATAGTTCGAAACCATCGAAAATGGAATGCAGCAAGCCCACTGCTTTACTTTAAATAGATATTTGTTTGGCGATTTTTTCGTTCAAATACACTTTCATTCTGCACTTCACAGATGCTTTTTCATAGTTTGGCAATATAAAACAAAAATTTGTATCAACATTAACAAATAACAGCCAGCTCCTCTGCACACTCAGCTAAGACGAATAGGTATTGAAAATGTGCTTTTAAAATTCATTGAGGAAAGGATTTCAAATAAGTTATAGTATGTTAAGAACTAATATACATTCGACCACTTCCTCGATTTTCGTCCTTTTAACTTTGTTAGCTTAAAAAACTAAATTAATTGAAATGAAATTTTCAATACTTGCTCGTCCTTGTGAATAAAAAAATTTGATAGTGGATGCATCTCAGAATACATACATAGAGCTTTCAAAATAAAATAGTTAAACCAACCGTTTTGACAAATATGTTGTTAGCGAAACCGGTTAATGGATAACTTAATTCTATATGTATTGAATAAAGTTGAGTAATGGATTTGTTTGACCTTGTCTGCATTTAAAATATCTTTCCTATTTTCCCCCATGAGTTGTGTCCTTTCACGCCAAATTTCGCTAAATCAAAATCGTATTGTCCCTTGTCGCCATCGTGTAAATAAACCTGGACTCATTTACTCGCTAACACAATGCACCACTCACAATCAGTCACACTTTCATTCACATCTGTACGCAGGTATTTATATATTTTATATGTGTGTTCTTGTTTTTTTTTCGCAGAACAACTATCCAACATTGAGTTGGCGCGTTTACGTTCACGCCTTGGTCGTAGTGCTGCAGCTGATTTGCAATTGTTCAATGAAATCTACAACAGCAATAGCAACAAAAACAACAACAATAGACTTCTGTTCAACAAAGAATCCGGCTCAATGAATGATGGTGAGTTGGGCAGTAGCTACAATGACGGTGGTGTGGACTTTGTCGCTGGTGCCAGTCTAATTGGCACTGGCACTGGCACTGGCACTGGCACTGGCTTTGACACTGGCAATGGTGGACTCGAAACGCTTGAAGGCGTTGGCGGTGGAGGTGCTGCTGTTGGTACCGGTAATGACATGCTTGCCAATGACATTGAGGACCTTAGCGTGCCATGGCAATTTGTGGGGCGCGTCAGCAAAAAATCCTCAGCACTCTATAAGCCACGACTGGGCAAACGTACGCAGCAGCAGCAGCAGCCAAAGACATGCAACTAAAATGTCAGCAGTGTGCGTGCTGCATAGCGCCGCATAGTGGTTGTGCAGAGGAGCGGAAGTAAAGGCATGCATTTCATTTAAACATAGCAAGGTTGTATTCGCTTGTTTGTTTGTCTGGCTTTTGTGACAGAGAGTAGCAATTTTTGAAGTGGGCGAGTTGTTAGGTGGATCACAGCGTGGACAACTCTGTCACGCACATACACATTCCCGAGTTGGGACAATATGCAACTGCATACACGACCGCAACTACCACTACATCAATATTAAGTATACCTAAATAAGTTTGTATAGGAAAACGTAACGATTAATATGCCAATTAAAATCTGGTTGTAACATTCGAGCGGGAGTTAATTGTTTGTTAATATTTAATTAATAATTTATACACATGAATACTTACGGTATATTAATGTTGACTGTTCGTAGTAAGCATTTGAATTTATAACTTACAGAAATTTTGTATATCAAGCTAAAGAATCTAGTAAAATATATTGTTTAACTAATGCGATTAGATAATAAAACTATCACAATAATGAAGAGTGACAAAAGGAGTGAGTTTATATAACATTTACAAAAGTTTGAGTTTAATAAATTAATTCCTATATAACAAAGATAATTTCCTCATTTTGGCCATTCGTGGACATAATACGTATTGTAAATAAACTATGGTCGACAATCCACTAGGAAGTAAATTTATAATAATGTGATGAAATATTGTAGAATCTCTAAATATTTACAACTCACTATTAAGTGTACTTTGCCTAATCGATAAAAAAGCGACCCCGCCATACGCGCGAACTACCCCGCGAAGTTAATACGGCTTTGGTGCGGAATTAATTAATAACTGGAATAGTAATTGAGGCACTTCAATAAAACCTAGGGAATGAGTTAATACATATATATAAGATCAAGAATGGATGGTGCAGAAAAATAATATATTTTCCTCTTTTATATCCACTATCATCTGGTAAATATCTCAGGGAGGTTTGTGCTGGGACACAGAGAACCCTGAATAAGCGTGTTGAATGGTGCACTTTGCAGCGTATTCCTGTCAATCCCAGCTAGTCTTGTTTACACGGAAAAGAAAAGTTGAAGGTCTCACCCTCCAGTGCTTAGAGGATGTGAAATATCCAGGGATAACTCTAGATATGAAGCTGACATGCAAAACTCACGTCGAGCTGAAGGTAAATCGAGTGCTGAAAGTTTTTCGGACAGTGTCGAAGAACCTTTAAAAAGACCTGGGGTCTGAGACCGGCCATGGTATTTCGAATATACATACATAGCTCTAGTCAGGCCCATCGTCACGTATTCTGCTGTCGTATGGTTGCGCAGAACCGCGGTGAAAACCACGGCTACTAAGGAGCGTGTGTATAGTCACTAGGGGCGCCATAAGTACAACCGTGTAAATCCCAATTTCCAAATTTGTGAAATATTAAAAAAAAAAATCACAACCAACTTTCGTACAAATTTCGTGCTTTTTTTAAATTCTAGAAAACAAATCGTAGCTTTTAGCCATTTGAAACATGTACTGCATACTCAGAAACTAATAAAAAAACCCGAAATTTTTTTGATTTTTTTTGTAATTTGCATAAATTTTTAAGGCAGTGACACTCGATTGGTTCATTTGTACAGATTAGTACATTTTATATTGGGCTATTGCTACAAAATAAAAAAATTGAACTTTCTTCTTTTATAGTCAAAAGATTGGTACAATACAGCGATGTTCTATTGAAAAATTTAAACAAATTAATTTTCGTGATTGGGATAAATATTTGGGTATTCACGCAATTGGATATGATTTGCACCAAATTTTGGCAAATACCCAATCGTGTGACACACGCAAACATTTTCCCGAAATATTTTGGGACGTCTTAAAATATAAAAAATTTTATAATTCCAATGGAAAAACAGTACCGATTTTTTTTTTGGATGGGGAGTGATACAGTCTAGTGTATATACATGGGCTGTTCTGTTTTTTTGTACTTACTGTTGATGAACAGTTCTTCAATGTATGCTCTTAGTTCTGAAAAGACAAAAAAGAAAACATTTAAGTAAATCTTATTTAAAATTTCTATGAAAATTACAATAGCTAGTACTCCAAAAACGAAAGAAAACTTAAACTATACTAATGACTTCTTAAAAGCGATTATTTGCATCGCGCCAAACTATTCCTAACTAAAGACAGCAAATAAAAGTTCTTTTTTTTAATTTTGGTATCAAGAAGACAGATTGAAAAAATTTTCCTACCGTATTCTCAAATATACCATTACAATTTCCACTCATTTTATATGTATTATAATTCCTACGTGCCTTTTAGAATGCGGACTTTTATTCTTTTGGTCAGAAGATGCCATTTATTTCTGCCTTTAATTTTTTAAGGAGGAGTTTGCCGGTTACTTTATCCAGGTATTGATAAAAATCGAAGTTATGATTTGAATGATACGTTTTTTTCAAAATACTAAAGTTTTTATAATCCCTATCATTATACTAAGTGCTTTTAATAACGCGGTATTTTAGAGACTACTTGGTTACCCTCCGAATTGCGGATGTGCCGAATAGAAAATGCTGCCGGTAATCGGATTCCGGGTAACCGCTCATTGTTCGATGCACTTTGTTCAGGATGAGAAATAAACCAGTGGCTTAAACGCTAACAACAAACTCAACTCGTATTTCAGCGCTAATTGTATGAAGAAATGTATGTATGTAAGTGAGTACCCACATACGTATGTAATAACAATTTTTCTTCAAACATATCAAATTAGCCTTGCTTTTTGGGAACCTAATAAACGATCCATTTGCGCTAATTCCAAGTTAATTAAATTGCGTACAAGTATGTATTCATACATAAGTTTTGAGAATGTGTAATAAATTAAAAATAGTCGTAATGGAGGGAAGACAGGTATAAGAGCACACTCATAAAATGAAATGTATTAATGGAAAAATGAAATGTAAGAAATGGTAAAAAAGTAACTAAATGTTTGAAAGGGAAAAATATTTTAGTGTGTAAAATACATGCATGCAAATGTACTTTTTTGTACCTGCTCAATTGCTGATATCAAACGAAATTTCTCTTGGCCAAAATGAGTTTCATGGTATTTAATATCATGTTTTTAATATTCTAGCATGAGTAGTACTCATAGCCTTCGAGAGCTATTTCGTTATTTGAGTATTAATGTACTATGCAAGTATTCATATCTGCCCGGTTATTAAGTTAACTGAAATTATTTTTGTTTTGTAAGCTATGTTAAAAAATAATAATTTTAAACCAGTTAATATTATATCAAAAAAAAGGCGCACATTAATATATTAATTTCTTTTTGTTATTAGCAGCCATTTTTGTATAAATCCAAAGATAGAAGCTTCACATAAAATTCAATGAAAGCATACGCAAATCTTTCTTAAAGGAAACAAATACATATATATTGACGTTACTCATACGACGTGTAAAACTACAGAATGCACGTTGTGCAAAAAAAGTTGTTTTTACTATTTGTTTGTGCTGAGGTGCGAGCAACATAAAAAAAAAAAAAAAAAAATTTTTTTTTATATCGGCGGTAAAATTATAGGTCATTTGTGTAACAGCATCAAAGCGCACACTACACATTGGAGGTTGGAGGAACCTTGGCCAAAAACTAGCATGTATGTAAGCGCCAAATGTACGCCGAATACGAATGCAATTATCGAGAACCATTCAAGTTATTTAGTGTTGTTAAAGATACTTGGTTTGTTTATTACAAAAGCAGTGAAAAGTGTGTACGAGTTCTTGCCAATAAGGACATCTGCTGTAAAAAGCAATGCAGAATTTCATTGTTTTATAACCGCTTTTGGCAATAAATATATTATTTCACCACATTGGGGAGAAATGCGTTTCCTTCTTCACACTCTTGCATAAATAGACTCCTACCGCAAGTGAATCATAAAATTTGGTTTGAGTTTCTTTCTGAAATATTTTGGGTTAATGAAACGTTTGAAAATTAAAAAAAGTACTTTAAAACTTTACATACATTCTGGGGTATTTAAAAACTGGGCAAAAAACGTCCAGTTCTTATAACAACTAAAATTTATGCACAGTTGCTATGACACTATGACAAAAAAAAACCTGAAATTGTTAAACTTTAAATTTTAACGAAGAAGACAAATGGCCGAAACCTCCATACAAAAGTTTGCTTGCAAGGAAACCAGAATGTAAATGTTAATTAATGACTACGTATCTTTGGTCCAAATATCCATAACCGCTTAAGTCAACTCAAAAAAGATTTATGTTAAGTAGTATCGTAGTATTTTTGTTATGCTCAATTC
>NW_016161705.1:0-37721 GCF_001687245.7 Rhagoletis zephyria | reverse complement strand
CTGTTTATTTAAACTTATTAAACTTTTTTATAGTAATTTTATTTCTTTTAAATATTTGTTTGTTGTATTTAACTTTCTTTTCTTTTGTACATTTTTATTTTTTTACGTTGTTAATTTGAATATCTCATTGTTATTTTATTCAATTTTATTTCTTTTGGTTGTTTCGTTATTTATTTTATTTTCTTTGATGTATTTCTTTTTATTTTACTTTACTTAATTTTTAAATTAAATTTTACTTTATATTATTTTTATTGTTATATTTATTTTAATTTCCTAAATTTTTTATAATAACTTTATCTCTTTTAAATATTTTTTTTTTTTAAGTTTTAACTATTGTATTTTATGTTCGCTTCTTTTATACACATAATTTTGTTCGTTTTTTTTGTTTATCTTAATTTTTTTTGTTTTTTTAATAATATTTTATTGTGTTAAACTTTTTTAATCTACTTTTATTTTAAGGTCGTTATTTTATTTTATTTATGTAATGTTATTTTATTTTGATTAGTTTTTTTATTTTACTTAATTTTTCAGTTAAATTTAATTTTATTTGGTTTTATTTTATATATCAAATTTTGTTACCTTAATTTAGTTTATTTTTATTACCGCATAACTTTGGACCACGTCAACCGATTTCTATAATTCTTCTTTTTTTTTAAGGAAAGGTGTTACCTCACAGGTGGTCCCGTACTAATTTAGTTTAAATCCCATCATTTGATCATGAAGAAAATAACGATAACGACGGTTTTGTTGTTTGCTTAAAAGTTGCTTGTTTTATTTTATATGTTTTATTTAGTGTTTTCATAACATTTTTTAGCTTTAATTTATTTTATTTCTAATTTAGTTTTATTTTGCTTACACACATTTTTTTTAATTTATCTTATTGTTTCATTTTATTCTGTTATATTTTATTTGGCTGTTTTCATAATTTTTAAAATATTTTTTTTTCTAATAAATAAATTAACTTTCCTAAACATTTTTTTTATTTGAATATTGTTTTTTTTAATAATAATTTATGCACATATTTAATTTTTTTTCAGTTTTTTATTATCATTATTTTCTATTTGTTTGTTGTATTTTATTCAAATTCATTTAATTTTATTTAATTTTTTAAATTTTATTTTAATTACAGTTTTGTCCTATTATGTTATTTGTTTATTTCAGTTTATTTCTTTAATTAATTTAATATACTTTTTAAACATGATTTGCATAATCGTTTGTGCATTTCTACAAAGCATTGTCGCCAAATGATTTGTAAACAAGTTATTAATTTTGTAGTGCAATTTCCATTCTTATTGCTAATAAAATATAATAAATAAAGTCGTAAACAAAGCAGCAGCCCTCACGATTCCCATAAAAGTTGAAGACTAGGAAGTTAACTCATTTTACTGTGCTTTTGTTGCATTTCGGAAAACACACAAACACAGGTTTTCAATTCTAAATTTTCAATGTCTCATACCGGTAGAATATAATGCACTTGCTGCAACTGGTTGTTGTTGTCGCTGCTAGTTTTACTATTATTATTAATGTTATTACTCGTATTGTGGCAGTTGACTACTTAAAGCTGGCGTATGTACATTTGTAAATATGCAAGTAAATATGTATGCGCTGTGCAAAAGAACTACTTGCTTGTTGTTTAAGTATGGTAAACATTTAATAGCATCAACAATATTTTTTAAAAACTTACATATGTACGCACATACATATGTACATATGTATCTACACTCACACTTGCTAAGTACCTTGCACTTGCTTGCATTTGTTTGCACACTTGCCTACAAGCTAGAATATACATGTCAGTATGTATGTAAATGCAACATGTAACAAGTAAAAATGACAACAACTAAAGTGTAAGTATTTGTAACGGCAACAACAAGAATTTATCGCTGCCAAGTGACTGCAGCAGCAGCAAAAGCAACTGCATACATACATATGTATGTACATTCATAGCTGGAGGAAGGGGCAATCAGACAACCGACAGCTTCAGCAATCACTACGATGACAACAACAACAACAACAACATTTGCGATTGGCAACGCGGAAACAGAGTTGTTCTCCATTATTAACTAATGACGCATGCGATTGACCGCACCGCACATTTTCCTATCACATGGCGTTTCATATACAAATATGTATAAAAATATAGAAATATGTATTTATGTGTGTATGAAAGTACTTACCTAAATAGTATTTAGAATGGGGTAGATAGTAGCCGAGTGGGTCTGGTGGTGATGGCGGGTTGCCAAAGTAAAAAAATTGCTAAAGTCAGGGAACTTGAGATGTGATACCCACTTGGCGAGCGTTCGTAAATAAATGTGCATATACATATGTATGTACATACATATATATGCATGTGGTAATTATATTTAAATATGGAAATATGCATTTTACTTGTGGAAAAGATTAACATACTCTGTGATGAGTATTTAGTCATCTCGTTAAGTTATTCAAGTTATTTAGTAATATTTATATTATACCTGTTGATATCGAACCAAGTGCTTGGATGGATTTTAAATAGCCCATAGGCGCGTAAATAGCTTATGGACTTTACAGTAAACTGTACGACTTACGAACTGTCTGAAAATAGGCACTCTTTAGATGGTTTCATAGAGTAAACAGAGGCATTTTAGCACCTTTGATCACCTTGTAGACTTCTCTTGGACTACCAAAGGTTGAAAGCGACCATTTCTTATTTGGTTGAATTTTGGTTAGAACTTTTCTTTTATCATATAACGAAGTTCTGTCAAAGGAAAAACAAAAAATAAACGTTTTTATCGAAAGTTACGCAAAATTTTAAATTTCACAATTTGCGAAATTTGCAAATTTATCTTTTGAATATCGCAAAAACTATCATACAGTACACTATCGAAAACTCGAACAGACGATAACTCGAACGGTTGGAAACTTGTACATTTTTGCTATACTCCCTTGACTACTTTAAAGCTCGAACAAAATGTTTTTTTATTTTTATTTACTATGCGAAAATTTATCGGAAACTATTTGTTAATTAACTTCAAAAATTCATTTTTCAGATCAGATATTTAATCTGCACTTAAATGGCCAATACTGGCATCTTTAAATAAATTAAATTTTCATCTGAAATTGGCCCTTAGAGTCTTCCTCCAGCTAGCAGCTGTGCAACGGCCGATGCTTACACTGTTGTTATTGCTAGAGGCGTATATTTTTATTTAAAGACGACTTACTGCATACAGGCAGACGGACAGACATTCACGGCTTAATCGATTTCTGTTTTCATTCTGAGAATTTGTGTATACATAAATTTGTCTATATCTATCTCGATTCCTTCAGGCGGTGACAAACCACCGTTATGTGAAAGTTATAGTACCCATGGGCACAAGTGCGCTGGGGTATAAAAAACATTATATGTATTTGATAAAAATTCGTTAACCGGAACAAGTCTGGTTTTCATCAGTTCGAGCTATCGCGAGTGCACTGTAGTTACGAAAATGCTTCTAGTCTTGTCTTAAAGGTGGTACTTCGGGCTATAAAGTAAAAATATATAAAAAAAGGAAAATAACAGAACTTCCAGAATTTCGATTTTTTTTTAATTCGAAGATCTTAAAGGATCCTGAAATTTTGAATAAGAAGTTTTTTTAAATATCAAGTTTTGAACTTTGAAAAAAAAAGGTTTTTTTCAAACTCGAAATAAAATTATGTTAAATAATTTAAATTTAGTTTGAAAAAAAAAATTTTCCAATTTCAAAAATTCATATTTTTAAATAACATTTTCCCGAAAATTTCAGTGTCTTTTAAAATCGATAAGAGGTATTGTAAAAAATATGTCCAAGCATTATATGTAAGTTTTCGCTTTTACGATTTTTAATTTCAAAATTCTCTAATTTGTAAATAAATTTTTTCATATAGGCCTAAACATCACGAGACTAGAACTATTTTTGTATTTAACTAGTATAATAGGTTTTGAGATATTCAAAAAATAAACTTGCAAAGTCCGGGAAATTTTGAACTTTTGAAACCTGTTTTATATTTTTTTCCTTTGAAAAACTTAATAAAATAGGTAAATGATGAAAGAGAAGTTCTGATCATAATGGATCCAAATCAAAAATTGTCGACCTAACCTAGCTCAGCCTTAGACCTTTTCGGCTCAGAGGTTATCAAATACACTCGTGGCAGCTTTAGAGGTTCACCAATCCTCGCTATTATACGCACTGAGATGAAGGACCTCAGCCGTTAAATACTGCCGTACCCGCTAGAATGATGATGAGGTGGATTCAATAAGTTATGGAATTTAAATATTACTTCTTAAGCAATGCTGAGCGTGCTTGCGATAGGTACCAGTGCACCAAAATACATTAAATTAATTAAAATAAAGATATCTCAGACTCCTTTGGTGTCATAAGATTAAGCTATGCACACTTTTGAATTCTATGTATGTACACTAGGGTGATCCAAAAATGCATGTGAAAAAGTAAAGTCGGAATTTTTATGCTATCACCCCCTAGGATTGTTCTATACCGAAAAAATATACCCCTATTTTTTATTTGATTTTTTTAAATCAAAAAATATTTAAAGGTCCCTCAAAGCGCTCAAAGTTTTCCATGTATTTTATACGCGAAAAAAACACTTTCGTAGAAATGGTATAGAATTCTTTAAAATCTAAATATTTTTCGATCGGAAAACTCTGTTTCTCTCCAGGAGACTTCCAGTAATAACACCCAATTATTTATTTAACCATTTTTTCATAGTAACTAAATTTTTTAGGTCCGCCAAAACTCCCAGAAAATGCAATGGGGGTATAAATGAAAAATCGTTAGTATTGTTATTGGAAGTCTCCCGAAGGAACCAGAGTTTCTCGATCGAAAAATATTGATTTTCAAGAATTCCATACCATTTCTACGAAAAGTAGTTTTTTCCCATATAAAATACAAGGAAAAATTTGAGCGCTTTGAGCGACCTCTAAAAAGAATCCTAGGGGGTGAGAGCATACAAATTCCGACTTTACTCCCCCCCCCCCCCACACGCATTTTTGGACCACCCTAATGTACATATGAGCACACATTATTATTATCTTTAAGTGATTTATAGTACGCGCGTTTCCACAGCACTTAATTGATAAGATTCTTTCCTTCTATAAATTTAATCACAGGTATGCAAATACAGGGTTTGCCAACAGGAATAAGAAAGTAGTTGTTGTACTTAGATCGAAAAATGTATGTACATGTACATATAGTTTGTGTGTAATTTTGAATAACATGTTCAAGGCATAAACTAAGGTTTAGACTGAAAAAATCAGCAACTTTATATATCGGCAATACTAAAAATTTCTTATTTTTCCAATGGTGATACACCCTATTCGTGTATATGTTCGATTAAATTTTAAATAAGTAATCTTATCAAACAAATTTTAAGTACAATGGAAATACCTGCTTTATTAAACGAAACACCTTATATCAGGTATTGTATCTTGCGAAATTGATAAGCATAGCTTACTTGCGTACTTACCGTCAGCGTGTTTCATGTACATACTCGTATGTACATACATACATACGTGTATGGCTGAATGGTTTAATGCGCTGTGGTATGTTCTTTTTTTATTGCTACCCTACTGGTCGAAGCAAACCATACAAGTGTTTAAACAATTACTTAATTTCCAATCATTTATTGCCTTAAAAACAATAGTACTTGCTTATCTTTGTAGTCGCGAACACGTCTAGGAGTCGTTGTGACATGTAAAAAAAAAGTGCGAACAATTCAGTTTTACGCGATGTAGGTAATTGAAAATTATGAAATGTAAATAATTTAAAAGAAACAAAGTGAGACAACTATAAGATTGTAAAAAAGGGGAGGTCCAATGAAATTTTCTTACATATCGACGATCCTCTGCAATAACGACATAATTCAAAAAATAAAACCCCTTACTACTGTTAAGGCCCATTCTTTCCTTCGGAGTTACAGCATGGTGATGAACGCTGAGCAAAAACGCATCCAACATCTAAATGGAATGCGTTCTTATCACGAGGGCCTTACCCTCCGCATCCAGCACAGCGGAGAGAGAGAGTTTTCGACAAAAACTACATTGAGAGCGAAACATACAGGGTAAAAAGCTAGACTCTAGTGCAATTTCAATTTTCGGCGTTGGCTCTAAGATAAATAGTAAAGTCGGCAGCAAAACCCATTCGGAATAATTAATTCTAAGCATTAGCGCCTGCAACTACCAGACTTCTGTAATGAATAGTCCTTCATCGTCCATTCTAAAAACCAGGCTTCGATTAAATAACTACAGTGCAATAATACCTCTTCGAAGGTAGCAAGACAAGGAAGGAATGCTCTAAGTGATAAGCAATGCAAAAATAATGTAGTGTGACTTCCCGGTCACGACAATATTCCTGTTAACAGCATTGCGAACGATCTGGCATGAAAGGGAACTAACTATCTTCCAACGAAACTATAAATACCTTAGAACTGTTTTATCCGACTTCAAAAAAAAATCCGGAGGTTTACATTTCGTTAAAATATTTTTTTTGTTTTATGTATGTACATATGTTACCGGATAACTGTGGACCACGTGAACCGTTTTTGATAGTTTTTTGTCAGAAAGGTGGTACTACCCAGGAGTGGTCCCTTCTAATTTGGTTCAGTTCATGAAGAAATTAACCGGTACTCGTCAATTTTTATTTGACCACTGAAGTTGGTTGATTTATTTTTTTTTTTATCAATGATTTCTACTGCAGGGACGAGGATAAGGTAAAGAGCCTCGAGTACTTTCCCTGCCACTGACCTGGCTTGTCTTAAATACGGTAACATAATCTAAATCATCTTTTAAACTATTGCAATGCGGACTAAGAATGCTTTAGTTTTCATAGTTTTCTCCGCTGTTTACGGGAAAATTAATGGATGCCTTTCATGGGAAAGTAGATGCGGTACACATCAGGTCACTCTAATATATCACAATGGGGACTTCCCTGAACTGAGTGGCAGTCAACATAACTTTACCGAAGCTTTTGTGAATGCCTTCCGCGAAATATTACCGGTAGAACAAAATAATCTTTGCGCAATCTTCATTTTATATTTTTCACTACATTAATGCACTAGTCTCGAGAAGGTAAATGACAAGAATGAGCTTTCCAACTTTTTTGTATTCTCTGCTCTTTTTTCAAATATTGTTTCCACCGGGCTGTGATAAATAATATCGTATCAAAAAAGATGATACTTTTAAAGAACAAGCTTTGAAATAAAGGGCAAAAGAGATTTAAAAAAAAATGAATAAAATCAAAGGACTATAGTGGCTAGTAACTTTTTTTGTAGGTCCACCAAAACCCCTAGAAAATGCCACAAAATGCAATGGGGGCATAAATAATAAATCTTTAGTATAATAAATGGTTAAATAAACAATTGGGTATTGTTATTGGAAATCTCCTGAAGATAACCAGACTTTTCGGATCGAAAAATATAGATTTTCAATAATTCTATACCATTTCCCCGAAAAGTTGTTTTTTCCCCATGTAATATACATGGAAAACTTTGAGCGCTTTGAGTGACCTCTAAATACTTTTTGCTTTCAAAATAAAATATAGGGGTATATCTTTTCGATATATGTAGAACAATCACAGATAAATCGCAGCAACCCGCAAGGAAGATAATTCCGGATAAAAGTTCTCAAAAATGCCTTTAATTTAATATCCATTTTGAGTTGTTTAGTTAAATTTTGTGGAATCGTAAATAAGTGGCAGCCCTAAACTATTACCCTAAGAGATAAGACTTTCTATTGTTTAAAAGCCTTATTTTATTACCCGTAAACAGTAATATTTCATTTAAATTTGCTAATTAATAAATGTAATAAATATACAAATAATTGAAAATAGGTGGCAACTCCATTTAAAAGCATCCCTTAACTGATTTTTCACTTACTTTTAATTTGGTACCCATATTATGATATTTTATATAATTTATAAATAATTTCGAATAGGTGGCAACCTTATACGAATGTTCTCGGTGATAGCACTTATCTAGTTATAAATAAAATGCAAAACATTATCCGAATACAAAATTACATCAAAATCGTTAGAACCGTTTCCAAGAAACTTATGGATATATGTATATCGCTGCCTTAATATAGAAAGGCCCTATCTGACATCGTCGCTGATATACAAAAAGCCGTAACTAACTAAAAATCGAAAATTTACGTTTTAATTGATTATGATGCATTTGATCGCATTATATGGCCCCAAATCGTTTTATGCAATAAAAGATTTTAGTTAGTTACGGCTTTGTGTATTTCAGCGACGATGTGAGATAGGGCCTTTCTATATTAAGGCAACGATATATACATATACATATGTGTATACAAATTGATTTATAAAAATTTTAGTTGCAAATGAAATCGAAGAGAATTAAATGTCAGAGAAATAATTTTGAGAGAACCTGTATTTTCTGTTCTCGATTTAATATATGTATATTAGAGCGCGTAAATTTTGGTTGACTATGAGCGTCGTGAGCGTGAAGGACTCTACGTGCAATTTAAAACAAGTTTGCTTAAAAAACCATGAGTCTAAAATCAATTTAGAGTTGCCAAATTAATAAAATAGGTTTCGAAGAAAAAGTGAAAATTTTCGCCCTGCGCCCTCTGCTGGAATTTTTAAGAAAAAGTCCATAAAGTTCCTCATATCAAAAAATCCCTTATTCCATGTTTTTATACAAAACTTAAGCACTTCTTTACGACACTAAAGCAAAATGCGAAGAAACCTGTTTTTGCATTTTGGATCCATCGGAAAATTAGCTTAAAGTTACACGTAGAGTCCTTCTGCGGCATACGCGCATAGTCGAAAAAATCTGTAACACAAATTGACCTGCCCTAATGTACATATCTATCTCTGTAAGGCATTCATTGTTCGCTTCTCTGGATCCCTTTTGCCATGTACTCTGTTATGGCCAATGACATGTTAGAATTAAGTAATGCCTTCTTGAGGCGAAAGGATACGCGATTCCCATCGCCTAGTTCGATTCCTTTTTAAGTTGTGTGATAAGCATGTTTTTTGCTAGGTAGTTTCACTCTACTTCATGCACGCATGTAAAGAGAACTCCCTACGGGTCAAGGAGCACTCCAAAATTAACGTCAATGCATATAAATAATGTCGTCCAATTAACATTTCAGTGTCCTAGGGTAGGACCATATACTCAAGCTTTGCATTACATTAGAGTAGTACAAAACTACTCCAACCTATTACTTCATGGAGTACCTGCAAATTGGCAAACACAGTCCAATAAAAATCGTGTAGGGATCGTTAAAATACTAACATTAATCGGGTAATAATAAGCTGGTGTAGAGACATTAGTTGGTCCGCAACTGTATTACAGAAAACTATATTTTAAGGACTCCAATATGGCACAAATGGACCACATGGTCCAACGATTTTTGCAGGGTTACTACACTCGTGTTATGTGTAAAAAGTACGTAAAATTGCGATGCCGGGATTTATGGCTATTTTTTTAAGTAATCCCGGGATCCCGGGATTCACATTGATATGCAACTATTATGAATATGAGTAAAAATGCACGAACTGAAAGCACACGCTGAAAAAAGTCAGCCAAATATATTTCCCTCAACACATGATTTGGTAGCTATAACGAATATAATGTAACTATGATTTGTTTAATCATATGTTGACAAAAATACATTGATTTGGTGTAAATAAACCCTTTTCTCGGTGCATTTATTTAAACATACCATGAAATAAAACTACTTAAATATTATGATTGTAAAAATCCCATATTTATTAATACAGGCAAATTTTAAAGTAATACCTTTTTAAATTATATTTAAAAAACCATGTGATTGAGGAACGCATTCATCACAAATAACAATGTAAATACCAGGTACATTTGAAAGTAATGATTAATGAAAAACATTAAACAAAAATTTACAAAAAGAAATTATCTAAACATGTTTATTCTAGTCCACAAAGAAATAGCGAATGGCGAATTTTTGGCGAGTCAAACGGACCTCAGATTCGGGTTCAGCGGGTCGAAATACATGTCGGTGGGTGGGTCTGGCTAGAGGCACACACCTCATTTTTTTGTGCCGGTGTTGTTATTATTGCACTTAAAATGTGTACGTAAGAGCAGCAAAGTATTTAAAAAGGAGTCTTCTCATCTTGACCTGAACTTGTTATACATACAAAACCTGCCGATAAAAACATATTTCGCCCTCAACACTTTTAAACTGAACTGTCAAAAGTTAGTCATAAGCTATTTGAAGAATGACCCCTATCTCCACCATTACAAAATATTTGAACTTCTTTTACTTACCAGCACGTCGGATAAATGATAAGATTTTCGAATTGACGAAGTTTTGAGTAGATTGATGTAATAGGCGGCATACACGGTGCGTCTGACTCATTTGTGTACGTGTTGACTCGCCTTCGACTACATACAGTTGAATCATTCAGAGTCATGCCGGGAAACATGTTGGTGTAACTAACACATATTTATTTTCACAAACACATCCAAACCGACTCACAAGTCAGACGCACCGTGTATGTCGCCCATTACAATAGCGACGCTATGAGTACATTAATTTAAATCTTTTACAAAAAAATACTCAGACTGCAAGTTTAAAAGCACAGATTCAAGGTTTTTGTTAATTGTTGTCAAAATGGCAATTAACAAAAGTCATACTTCAATTTCATAAACAAGTTGTTACAAGTTAAAATTTTTCAGGATCAAGGAAATCAATGCAAGAAAATTCCGGGATTTTCGGGACCTCAAAAACACCGGGATCCCTAGTACGTACATATGTAAGGAGGTTTGTAGCTTTTAAATGCCATGTCCTGCCATATTATTTATGGTAGCAGCTGAGTGTGTGTGGCGCCTATGGCAAAGTTAACTTAGTTTTTATGCGCTTACCTTCACGCATAGTAGTACATATATATTTATATGTATGTTTGAAGGTGCGTACATTCAAGTATGCATGCAGCAGTAATAAAAGAAAACTTTTTGACAACATTTGCGCACATTTATAAAGGTAATGAAAAAGTTTGAAATGAGCATGAATTGTGAAAATTGGATTAATATATATATGCGGCGATTTGTTATTGCGATTACGGCTTATGCAAAAATAAGGAACTCTACGTGCTTTTAAACTTAAATGTACTAGCATTTGTTTTAACTACTTAAGTTCGCGCTCTTTGCTACAAATTACATACATGCATACATTCTACAATGACACGAACTAAGAGCTAAAATAAGTATTGGGTTGACTAGAAAGTTGTTTCAGTTGTTTAATGCTTGCTTTAAAAGATTTTGACGATGTTATGATTTCATCTGTTTTATTTGACAGTTGTTGATTGTAGCTGTATCTGCAGATAACAAGCAAATATGGTAGCTACGAGGTTAAGAAGAAAATAGGAAACAATTTGTTATTGCTTGGCACGTCATGAGCCATACGTCATTCACCGAAACGTTGGTTTGAACATCCGCCACATATTTGAAGTATCGAATAAATCATCTTTTGATTATTTAGACACTCCTCAAATCAGTTTGTCCCGGTTACATACATAAGTACCCGTATGATGAATGCCAAGAAATATACGTACATACATAAGTATCTTTTGTTGTTGATTTAACATATTGGATGCAGCACTAAGCCCACATTTGATACTCCTAGCAATGATGCTATTTTCTCGGCGTCGCATACTAGGGCAGGACACTCTCATAACTACCATCAAATAAACTAAAGCTTTTCGACTTTTTATACTATGGATCGGAAATTTCTTAAAACAATTTTGACGAAGAACATTATTATTATTATTATTAAAAATGTCAAAAATACTTTGTATGTAAGAAAATTAACCACTCCGTAAAAAAATTGCCAAAACAAACGTCACATCGATCTTGCACTTAATTATACCAAAAACACATGGACTTCTAAATTGTACATTCAAAATCTTTCCAAGAAGTCTAATAAAAAATTTGAAATTGTTACGAAAATTTGTTGAATGCTTTTTAAATATTGTACAAAGTTTGAAACTTGGATTTATATGGTTTTTGTCAAAGAACGATAAAAAATAACTAAAAATAAATATTTAAAATTTATCAACTTGTAGTGCGCTTAATAATAGGTTTGCCATTTTCTATCGAGGGGCAACCGCTGTTAGAAAATTTTTTAATTTTCATATGTGTTTTTTACGCCAGTTGGAAACTAAACTTAAAAAGTAGCAGAAAAAATATTTTTAAGAGCCTACACAATAGGCAGTATTTCTGATAGCAACCATTGCTTAGACGTGAATTTTCTAGATCAAGTTATTTGTGGTTTCCATGGGAAAAACAACCCTTAACAGACTTATGTTTGTGTGTTGAGATTAACGTTCGAAGAAATTATCGAAGCAAGAGGATACATATTGCAAGCTTTAGTCAGGCGGCTATTTAGGCTCTCTCATCATTCGAGATCAAGTCTCCCTTGGTTTTGGAGTATGTAGAGAGGCTTAATGCTCTGGATGAGGTTAATGATATTCAAATGAATTAGGCACCAGGGCATATGGAGGTTGAAGGAAATGATGAAGCTGATTAGTTGGCCAGAATGGTCGCAGCCTCGACCACGATAGGACCTGCGCCCTTTCTTGTGGTGGGTTCCAACACTATAAAGGACATGCTCTGAAAGGAAAATACCAAACTGAGGAAACTGCACTGGTGTAGCACCATTGGTCAATGTCAGGCAAAAATCATGTTAAGAGGGGACAATCTGAAAAGGTATACATAGGTTACTCAGGGATCTCCCCAAGGAGAAAATAAGAACCATTATAGGCTTTATGACGGGCCATTGCAGACGAAGCGGGCACCTGTAAAAATAAGGAATCTGGTCCAGTGACCTATGTCACTTTTGCGATGCAGCCAAGGAGACTCCTTTACAACTTCCCATGGAGTGTGATGCCGTTATATGCAGGAGCATAGAGAGCATAGAGAAAGAGAGGCACCCCTACACTCCCTATCCTCGAGATCTATGATCAAATTTATAGAATACTTAGGGTTAGTCGAGGTGTTGTGGTGAGCTAAGGGAACCATAACCTTACCGGGTCTATCTATCTATCTATCCTTATGTTGAATCGGTCAATAGAATATTGCTTTTAATTTTTCAAACCTTATTAAACTTCATGTCCAAGAGTTTTTAGGGTCGTTGATTACGAATCTGAAAATTCAAAATGGCGGATGGTTTTTTTTTAATAACTGGGGCAATTATACATAAAACTCCTTCTAGGATCGATAAGTTATCGATAAACAAAATAAAAGTTGTAGATTAATTCTAGAAAACAATCGATTTTAGACAGTGGCGGCAACATATTGTCTTAACCCACGTAGCAAATTTCGATAATTCGCCCCTCAATATTATTTAAAGCGGAACTTTTTATTTCATTACCGCTGCTAAAGAAGTTTCACTTCAGAAAGAGAGTGGTGGAATTTCTTGCTTCGGATCTAAGTGATAACTAACACCAACTAAGCCAATGTATAGGTCACTTACTGCTTAGACATGTAGAACTAAGTGCATTTGCCCAAATGTCTAGCCTATAAAATAGCTAAAGTAAAAGTTTGTGACATTCCTCTTGCCAATACTCTCATTTATTTGGCATTATACATACATATGTATGGCCATAAGTTAAATCCCGTGATGGCTCACAGACTGCCCGGTGAGTATGGAAAGCGATAGCTCACTAAACGACAGCCTTCCTTTTCAGTCTTCTTACGCCATCGAAAACCGTTGGTGCTCTCATTAATGTCATAAAATATGATTTATTTAATGGTATTTACAGTTATACTGTCAAGTGTGTAGAACGAGGTTATATATGTATATATGTATGGGTATGAGCAAACAATTTGTTTTGTATTTTGCTGTTGATTTATTTTTTCACTTATTGCTTTCAAAGTATGTAAAAGTGAACGAAACCAAAAGTAAAAACGCCTACCCAGCCAACCAGCGGAGTGCGCAGGGTGCACAATTAGGAGTCCGAAAAGAGTCGCAAAGGAGCACATCTGCGGCAGGAAATTTCCTAAATGAGTGATTTCGGAGTCCCAAAAAGTTCACTCAGATAATTTGCCTATGATTTTGTCGAAATTACACCTTAAAACTTTCAAAGATAACTTTGACTAGACGGAGAGTTTTGGGAGTGCTCCTACAAATGAAAGAAAAGGAGGCTTTACGGTTTTTCAAAATGCTTGTAATGTAATTTATAATGCACAAGTATTCGAAATGTTTCCATCATTTCTTTTTATCAAAGAAACTTTAAATTATAACTTTTTTTTTATAACGTTCTTTTGAAATTTAGAACCACTTTATGCTCGCTCTATTGAATTTTTTGCCAGAACGATCAAATTTTGTAAACGCGCATGGAAAGTTCTAAATTTAGCTAAAAGTAATTTTTTATGCACCATTGCTTACTTCTTAATGCATTTGCAACTGCCATAACACCAACAGCTTTTTTTTTTAGTCTCCCTTTCCAGGAACATTCGGAAGCAACGACCCCCTTCCTCATTGAAAATTAAATTTTCATCTTACAGACTAAGATACAAAGAAAAGAAAAGAAAGACTCCCTGTTCGCCCCAATATTCAGAGCGCTCCGAAAAAACTCATTCGAGGTGTTGCTGTGTGAGTCTCTTATGACTCCATATTCGGAGCGCTCCGGAATCGCTCCTTACAAGTGTATCTATGGGAGTTCTTTTTAACTCCATATTCGGAGCGCTCCTCCGAATAATATGCTAGCTGGGTAATAATATATAATATTGTATGCACGCGTTTACAAAAGCAACAATCGATCAATGCATCAAATGCATGGTCAAAAAAAAAATAAATCTCGCTCCTTAATAGATACTCTCATATTTAGCGGTACATATTTACATCCATTGTAACGGGTGATTTTTTTGAGGTTAGGATTTTCATGCATTAGTATTTGACAGATCACGTGGGATTTCAGACATGGTGTCAAAGAGAAAGATGCTCAGTATGCTTTGACATTTCATCATGAATAGACTTACTAACGAGCAACGCTTGCAAATCATTGAATTTTATTACCAAAATCAGTGTTCGGTTCGAAATGTGTTTCGCAAACCCAATTGCTGCGAACGGCGACGAATCGACATTTCACGGTCTTCAGCAACACTCTCAGAAACAGACGCAATATTCTCTTCTGTACGCACTGTACGCATTCGTGTGGTTGGTTTAATGTCCAATAAAGTAAACTGAGTGCGAAACTTGGTCACAATCGCATTAATTGTTTGCTCACTTGGTCGATTATGTAGACCATAAATCGGACGTAAAGCGAACCGAACACTGATTTTGGTAATAAAATTCAATGATTTGCAAGCGTTGCTCGTTAGTAAGTCTATTCATGATGAAATGTCAAAGCATACTGAGCATCTTTCTCTTTGACACCATGTCTGAAATCCCACGTGATCTGTCAAATACTAATGCATGAAAATCCTAACCTCAAAAAAATCACCCGTTATGAGTAATGCGGCTTGTTAGCTTACCGAAAATTTGCTGCTTTATTCTCTAGCGTATAGTTAATGCCTAATTTGGCTCACCATTGAAGAAATTTACTATGTTATACTTATGTATGAATGTTTGTTCTAATGTGAGCATTTATTCACGCTTGTATGTATATATTAAATGGTTTATATGGGCAAATCATAGAAATAATTTACCAAAAACGGAAAAATTCATGTAAAATTCAGATGGCATGATGGTTCGAAATACTTTTGTTATTCGAGAATGTATAACAAAAGTATTAGAGAAAAGCTCTCTCATTCACCACTAGTGGCGTAAACTTTGTACTATAAAGATAACACTATGCGACAGTCAAAATCGGGATGGGATGAAACCAACGGGAAATGTTATATCGGTCAAAAACAAGTTATACGTGGCCCGGCGTTTCGCTGGGTCACGTCTAGGAATCGAGATATATCGATTTGAAGTTAGTAACTATCATATAGGGGAAATTGTCACCTTTGGTGGTCTTTTTTTGACATAACTCGAGAACCACTAGTCCGATTTTGCTCAAACAAATAAAAAAAAAAAAATTAAAAATTACAATTCCTTTAATCTGTTCATATAACGTTTTTCTATATAATCAACAGTTTTGCCGGTAAAAATAAATGTATGAAGAAAAAAATATTTTTTGCCTAAAATATTAAATTTCATGATGTATGTCTCATTTTGTTCATAGGTTATGTGACTTTACGTGACACTTTTTTCCGTTTTGGATTTTTTTGAATTTAAAAAAAAAAAATTTTAAGTTTTAGGCAAAAATAATTTTTTTTTTCTTAAAAATTAATTTTTTTTTTTTTAAAAATTAATTTTTTTTTTTTTAAAAATTAATTTTTTTTTTTTTAAAAATTAATTTTTTTTTTAATTCATAACAAATCCAAAACGGAAAAAAGTGTCACGTAAAGTCACATAACCTTTGAACAAAATGAGACATACATAATGAAATTTAATATTTTAGGCAAACAATATTTTTTTTCTTCATACATTTATTTTTACCGGCAAAACTGTTGATTATATGGTCCTCATCGTCCTCTTCTTAGTGTTTGTGCGTATAGGGCAAGAAGAAGGTTGCATTTTTCGGTAGAAACGAAGTCGGCATAAGTATCATTTAGCTGGCGTTGGAATGGCCGACTGAGCAAAGCGCAGGCGTGCCATTCAATAGATACGTGTTCGAGCCCTCGGGCATCACAATTTTTCTTCTCTTCCAATTAAAATTATTTCATTTTATTTTTAAGGATAATATTTTTTTAAACTTAATTTAAGCTCTATAAAAACTATTGAAAATAATTGTTATAAGGTCTTAAAATAACAAAAACAAATATTTTTTATTTAATAATTATTATTTTTTAGTTAGATTTTCTTTTATTTTTACATTTAATTGTTAAAAAAAAAATTATTTCATTTAATTTTTAGAGATTTATTTTTTCCCTTTTTTGTTAAATATCTTTTTTCTTTTTATTTGCTTCTAATTTTTATATATTATTGTTTGAGGGATATATTTTTTAAATCATTTTCTTTTAATTTTAAGATTTTGTTTCAAAAATATATTTTTTTTTAACTTCATTTAATTTCTAGTAGAGGAGACAGTCCTTTATTGATTTAGTACTTTTCCTTTTTCTAATTTAGTTTTTAGATTGCATTAAAAAAAAAAAAAAATATTTCACTTAGTTTTAAAAAATATTATGTTTCAACTGTGTGTAATAAAATCTTGCAATCAAGTTTTAATCAACCTCCCGACCAGCTAGATGTTTGGGAACTATTGATACTCTAGGCGGCGCAGATGTCGAGGTATTTGAAAAAGCCTTATTTATGGTAATTATGGTCCGATATGGTATGGAAAGAAATAACACTACAGAAAATTTAGCCGTGAGGTGGTGCGGTATAATTTTTTTTTATCCAACCACTAATAAAAGCTTGTCTTAATGTTTTTTTTTTTGTAACTATGTACTTGTTTTGCTCAAATTACTCGAAACGAAATTACAAAAAACTCGACTTGCTTCCGAGTAATGAGCATTGATCAAGTGAGCGGGTACTCGTTGCTCATATGGCTGGACTATTTGAAAATGTGCGAACAAACCGAGATATGAATGTATTCAAATCGTTTGTTTTGTGAAAAAATGTCATGTTCCGACATTGATATCAAGCCCAGCCAATCTGGCACAGTTTCTCGGTATACCCTGGAGTTACTCTCTACAACGGACAAAGTATATTACATCTTTATCTGAAACCCATGCTTATTAAAATAAAGAAATATCTTATCTCGCTTGCGATGCATTCATTTCAAATAATTTTTTAATGATTAAAAATATATATGGCGAGATAAGCTATTTCTTTATATTAATAAGCATGGGTTTCAGATTAAGATGCACTGCACCTGTATGAAACATTGCTTTGTAGAAGAAGGAATTACTTAAATAATTGGAGTGAGAAGAACTACGCTGTTCTTAATTTTGATCGATCGGGGGTATACATGACGTATGAGTAACAAACACATATTTCTTTTCTACTAGGACTGACTGGCCAGTAAAATCCCCACATAAACAGATATTTTCGTTATACATGCTGTTATAAGATAAAACGACCATTCATTGATGAATAGGTGGGTACTATATCAAGAATCCATGAAACCTTCTTTGCGAATGTTTAGATTTTGTAGAATCCGTCTTATGTCGCTTGCTCTAGGGTAGTGAGTAACGCCTCCCCAAGGCAATTCAGATGTGAATATTCCAGCTCTCAAAAATCGCATTCTATGTACTACACCATTTTGTTTTTCCATTTCATATTTCCTACAGTTATCACTATTCGCCAAACCCATTTTAAGGGCATGGCTAACTAAAAAAGTATGATCACTTATGATGCCCACCAGAAGTCAAAGGTCATTCCCTGTTAAATCGTTTAAAAATAAATTTGGTTAATTTGAGATCTTGTAACCTAAGAATAGTCTTATCCACGTTCTTGTGACCAGCTTTTATCTGCCTCTTAGAACATGCCTAAGTCACATTTCCTTTTCAGACTACATTGTTCAGTAGCAATCCTTCTCCGAGCACTGACATATTGGACATGAAACTCAGGGTCGTTATTGGAGCCATTTCCAGTTTAAAAATTTTCTCTCAAAGGTTGGTCCAGCATGAAAGGTCTTCGCGTATTGGCAGTTAGAACTTAGAAGTGGTGAAGGACTTTGTATATCTAGTATGCAGCATAGACAATAATGGTATTTTGGCAGAGATTTCCCTGAAGCACTTACCTACCTATCTCAACACACCCGCCTTTTTTTTTATATAGTGCAGAAATGTGGATGTTGAGGAATAACGAAGAGAATGCTTTGGGTGATTTCGAAAGAACTGTGTGGACGACGGGTACCGAAGAAGACGAACTGTACTAGTTTTTTAATGACAAATAATGGCTTGAGCATGTTGGGAGTCTGGTTGGCAACGCTTCAGTAAAATGGTCTTTCGACTCGACCACCCACGGATGGATAACGAGCAAAATGGAGGGAAACTTGCAAAAGGACCATCTGCACTCAAAATGAAAAGCTGACGCAAATTCAAAAAGTAGACAAGCCATATTCATCTCAATATGTAGGCGAAAATGAGAGAAGAAACATTGATTCACTTCCGAGTGTCATATTTCCCTGACGATTTTTTAGCTCACTGCTTCTCTAAAGTACTTTCACTTCAAAAATTAAATGCATCACCGTAAAACCCTTTCCACAAGCGAGCATTTGTATTATTTGATTGAATGGAGTTTGACATTTTACTTTCAAATTTATAAAAACTTTAACGTCAATTCAGTTCAGTTTCCCATTACTGAACCATTTTCAATGCCAGTTGTTGAAGCTATCAAATTCTTATTGTGCAATCACTTAACTAAATCACAATATAATAATAAGAGCAAAGGTTATGTCATAAGTAGATCATTAAAGTAATTAATTTGTGTCATGAACTTTTATACTTTCGAGAAAACCAATCTGCTGCCATAACATAAACCATCAATTGAAATGGAGTAATGGCAAAGTTCTCGACGTATCTATCATAAATTATTCGCACGTGAAATTTATTGGCTTATGTTGTGGCAATAATGGCAGTACCATATTTCATGCACAAGCGTAAGTAAAATTTCAATGCATGTGTGTGTATATTTTATTGCGCCTATTTGGATATATAGTTATATTAAGGTGGACCTAAATTCCAAGAATGTGATGTTGGTTGGAAAATTATGATATGTATATGTTTGAGTCCGGTCGGAGGTTATGTCGAACTTCCGCATTGCGCCAAAAGTCTTAGATGTCCAAAAAATTGGCTTTCAAAAATTTCAGTAGTATCAAAAAGTAACCGGACTGATCAAATTAAATACAAGATATAGTTATAAATTCGTTTTTTTCAAGACCTTCCACTTTCACTTCAAAACAATTGTGCCTCCAGTGTTGCCACATTTCCAGACCTTCCCTATAAAAAACAGAATCCTTCGGGCTGGACCACCTCAAAAGGGCCTGTTTAACTTTGTTTACTGAGTTCCATCTTACACCTTTAATGTCCTCTTTTAATTTTGGACATAAGAAGTAATTCGATGGGGCCAAATCTGGAATTCACGTAAAATATGCCTAGATGCCCCAAGGAATGCTCCGGCGAGTTATCATGACGGAACATAACATGCCATTTTTATGATTTTTATTATTGCAGCTTTCAATTTATTTAGTACCTCAACATAATAAGTTGCTGTCACTGTCTTCTTTTGCTGCAAGAAGTCTACGCGGATAACTCCTTCGGCATCCCAGAAAACTGTTGCCATAACTTTCTAATTGATCTTTCCGAGTTGAATTTTTACGGTCCAGCACTTTCCTTTGGCAACCAGTCTTTTGATTGCACCTTACACTCGGGGTCATATTGGTAGAAAAAAAAATTATTTCTGGTTCTGCTTGGAACAGGCTCAATAACGAAACAGGTGCATATGCTCTTTGGATCATGTGTTTTTCGTACCCATCTCGCTGAAAGCCTTGACAGCTTGGCCACTGTAGCATATACTAAACCTGTTTAGTGCTTCAGTAATCTCACCGCTACTCCATCCGAGCTTTACAATAAACTTTCTATACTTGCTCGAACTTTGAAACGCAAATTTTCTCTCATGCAAGAAAGTGGTAAAAAAAAAATTTTAAACGAACTATGTAGTCCGGTTACTTTTTAATACACCACCTTATTACAAAGAGCAACAAGAATGGAAAAAAAATTTAGTGCGGCAAATATTAAAGCTGTTTTCGATAGATTTGTCTGAGCTGATTACGAATTTATTTATAGAAATCTTCCAGCAGTTCCAGATTTTAAGAATAAAGTGTGAAAAAGTGACATTTTTGGCCATGTTTGAGAAGCTTTAGCGAAGCAACATAGGTTGATAGAACTTTGACATTTTGATCACGTTTTTCTCAAAATCGAGTTCTAATGAAAATTTTTTAGCACAGGTCTTAAAGTAACTTAAAAAAGTTCGATATGGCTAAAGAAATGTAGGTAAATTTGTTTTTTAATTATATGCATAAATAGATTTATGTATGTAAGTGTATTTTCCAAAGGGCTGAAAACGGAGTAACAATTTTAAATTTATGTAGCCAAAAAACGTAAGTTGTAGCCAAATATTGCTCCCAACCAATTTTTTCTTAAGATACGGAAATCTTGGGTCCTCAATGAACAAAACCAATTGCAAGGCTGGCGTCAGATATGATAAAAACAAATTAAATAGTTCACTTTTGCAAGAATGAATTAGCAAAAGATTTTGCTCAAGACGGCTATAAGGAGCTACTACAGCTTACTATTATATTTTTGGAACCGTTTTTAAGAAAAAAAAAATGAGTTTTCGATCCCCTGGATCCGCGCACCATGCGCGTTGCATGTCAAAAGCCATTTATTCGCAGACGTTGTATATCTCTAAAGACGAAATTAAATAAACCCAGCGCGAAAAATAAATTTACGAGGCATATGCCTTTTCATAGTACGATTTTAAGTAAAGTTTGGTTTCGTTCCACTGCCACCGCAGAAGTACCGTATAAGGCATAACTAAAAAAATGTTGATGAAAAAATGTAAAAGGCGTTGTTTGGAAAAGTGTGGAGATAACTGTGGCACTTACTAGCGTTTTCACTCTTTGACGATAACGTTTCAAAAGAGGAGAAACTCAGAAAGTCACAATTACCCCAAAGTACTATTTGAGCATTCTAATAGTTCGTTTCCATCAAGCCTTAACTGCAGTTTAGTCCTTTTAAAAAAGGGAGATTACAACCTCAATGCGGGTAATTGCTCATGTTAAGTACAAGCAAACAAAAGTAGAAAAGCAAAAAGTAAGATATAAACCTTGCCGATCACCCCATGTTAAAATTCTTGAAACTTATCTTACCTCTTAACTGCAGTTAAGCTTTTGGTGAAAATAGGCTATAACTGTCCGAAGAAATTTTTGAAAAAAATCCAGCTTCGTGGCAATATGATGAAGATTTTCAGAATGGTAAGATAAGTTCACTACTAGTTGTGAATGAAACCGCAGAGCGTGATGTAAAACCGGTGAAAAGTTAAAATAAATGCTTGCCATAAAAGAAGACGAATTGCAATATTTATTACAAGCCGCAAAAGATCACAACAGCAAATTTCCATGACTTCTAAAAAAGGTCCCTAAAGCTACCTTTTTCGGGTCGATTTATGTCGACTGGAAAATCGAAAAGAAATCGACCAGTGTAGAGGAAGCTGTATGAATTATAGCCTATAAAAAGTTTCTATTATTTCTTCCACCACTGTATATATGAAAAAAAATTTAAAATTCTGAGGAAATTTGTATATTTTATAAATGCCCTCTCAACAAATTATTTATATAAACATTTGGCTTATTATTTGCAAAGTTTGCAAAGGCTTGTTTAATAAGGAAAGAATAAAAAAAAAACATATAAACTATAAAAAATTGCAAACGAAAAATAAATATTTGGATCATTTCAACCTTTTGCAATGCCCAATTGGGCTCAAATTTAGTATATCATAGTTTTTACATTAACCCCACGTTTGTAGGGGGTAAAATAGGTCCACCTTAATGTAGATGTATACATTTACATACAAATACACGCATATATAAATACTAGAGCACTCAACAAAATACATCTGAGTCACCTTTCAAATTTCTGTGGTCTTTACGAAAGCGATGGTGGCAAGCGTACATAGTACGCTCATACACGCCCCCACGCGACCTCAACCGTACATAGTTTGGTACGCAGAAAATCGAAAAGGGGTTGCCACTTACAGTTGCGAAAACTTAGTTCGGTTTCGAGGATATTTCAAAATTGTTAGTAGCTTGTCAAAAAAATGTGACAGTGAATGCAAATGAAATTCAACGAAAGTGAAATTTTTGGTTGGCGTTGACACAAAGAAGACAGCGCGCATATACATACATAAGCTTACTCGTAATACTAGCATACGAAACCACGTACGCGTATGCACGTGACTATGCGCTAGTACATTCTTCTAACGGTATACCTAAGTATAATTACATTCAATTAGAAATAAAATACAGACAGTTCTCACACCATACGAAGCATGATTTAATGAGGAGTTCTGCATGTTTACGTAACAAAAATAAGGCGTTTCTATGTACATCTGAATTAACGAATATTAATAAAGGATTCTGAATTCTGAAGTTCGATAAACGACTGGAAATGTTCTGAATGTCCAAATAACTACTCCGAAATAGTGAACGATAGTAATCTAGATAATTTCACAGAGAATCTTTGATCCCATAGGGAAGAGCAACGGGCCTATTTACTGGACGATGCTGGGGGATTGTTCCCACCACACCTCTTTCCCAAATGTTGCGAATCAGAATGTTTTTATGAACAATAATAACACATTATAAATGCTATTAATGGGGCAAATATATATTTTTTTCTGTAAAATTCATAATCTGGATTCTGCAAAACCACTTGTAGGAAATACATTTCTTTTCTAATCAGCATAAGGTCCTTAGTTAAAAGAGAAATATACTTTTCTGCACCCAAAACAACTGTTTTCCGGTGTTATTAATCAAAATAATTATATTTCTTCTACTTCCAATTTCGATTTAACATTCACAGTTGCAAGAAATCATACAGAGTTCCGTTAAGCTTTCTAAATTTCTACTTCAGTTTTACGGACGGGATAAAATAGCTTTTATAGGAAAAACAGGCCTGCCAACTTGGCTCAAACTGTGCCATTTATGGCGCTTTTCACTTCAAATGGCAACTAACTTTTCGATTTGGCACAAGTTACCAGTTTTGGTATCAACTTAAACTTACAGTTGCTAAAGTTCACATAACTGGTTTATTGTATTTTCTTAAAAATTATGACTAAAGGACTAGTATACCCTCGACCACGTCCTAGATTTTCATTCTTCTGACTTTGTTAACTTAAAAACAAAAAAAATTAAATAAACTAAAGGGGTATTTCCAACAATTCTAAAAATTGTATCTTTCATTTGGAATTTCCTAAATAATTTCTTGCATTAAATCATAAAATTTACTTTCAAAGTCCTATTAAAAAATCTTGACATCAGATATGGATAAATTGCAACTGTATCAGAAGAGCTTTCACTTCAGGCCCGCGTGGAATTCAAGCTGACGATTTAGTCTAGTCTCCCATGTCTGCAAAAATATTCTACTAAAAAAAATCTAAATTTTGAGCTGTTGTATGTACACAATGCCCGGCATCGGCATTTTTCACAGATAGGACAGCAGTATTTGCTTGTCAGACCTGTTCGAAAAATATAAGGGAAATATAAGGCTAATGAGAGCGCATCCACTCACATATCAGCTCAAATACGTTCTTGGGCATTCAAAACATCCGATTGATTTAGCACCTTACCCCATTGTCACCATTTTCTAAACTAGTCATAAAAAAAAAATCAAAACTCAATTTTCCATGATTATTTTGACAAAAAGAATAGTAAAATTAAAAAAAAAAAAATTCTGGGCGTGGTCGAATGCCAATTTAAATTCGCACGATATATCGTCAAGTCAGTGAAAGTAGTAATTATGTGGCATTTTTGTTACATACATGGTCTTCGGTAAAAAAATTAATCGCATTTTCCCCTAAAATAATATTTTTGTATTTAACTACGTAGTTGCAATAAAATGGAAAATAATGAAAATTGTGACACCTGTTCAAATTTATTCGCCACTGAACTTAAAATTTGCTTGGAGTAGTTAATATGAATTAAAAAATGTTTATATTTTTAACGTTTTTTGTTTAAGTTTTAGTATATGTTTTTTTTTAATATTAATTTTTTTTATTAATTTAATATTAATTTAAAAATATATATATTTATTATGCTGATTCCGTTAATTTTCTCAGGATCTAATAATCGGATGTAAACCCAATTATTTAGTATGGGGCCACCTCTGCGGTACCGCCTTTCTTCTTAAAAAAGAATTATAGAAATCGGTTAAAGTGGTCTAAAGTTATGCGGTAACACATCGCATGTTTAATAATACAATGATGTAACTCAAAATTAACGTTTCTGGACAGTTCATTATGGAAATAATAAGCTTGATATGAAGAATACTTATGTTTAGTCTAACAGATAACTAAATTTCTCAAATATAGCGAAGATGAAGGAATATGAATTTATAAAACTTTTATTGCGTTTTCCAACAAAATTGAAAATTTGAAATACTTCGTTATATTATTAAACGTGCGATATGTACATTAAACCGCCTCCCTTTTTTTGAAGTCGGTAAAAAATAATTTTTTTTTGGTGCTCTTAATTTGTGTTTTTTTTTGGCTTTGCTGATTCTCTTTTATCAATTGTTCCTTGTCTTATATGACATTATTTTGAACTAAAATATATACATATTAATTAAAAAATATTTATTTCTTGTACTGGATTTTTAAAATAATTTTTTTTAACTAATCATCTCCTTGACATTTCACAGTCCCTTATTAAAATCTGACGTCAGAGAGAAAAACTAAAGGGGCAGTTTTATTATTTTTGGTCCCTAGTTTCGCGAATATGTTGATTTTTTGTATGTAAACTTGAGTCTGTTCTTGCAGGAGAGTAACAAACGATTATCTCTAAAATTTTGAAACATCCAAAAAAGTACGAGAATGCAAAATTAGCAAAAACTTGCAAGTTATTAGTACAGCTGCTCGAAGTTTTGTTTACATATAAATCATGAAACAGACAACATTTAAAGAGTATAAATTAAGAGTTTGTCTAAAACAATTTTCTAAGCAAATAAGTATTTGCTTTTTTCCAAAACATTTGCAGTTCTAATTGGATATTTTAAATATAAAAATTATTAAAATAAATTTCACTTATTCCATAGTTTGCAAACAGATGCCTTTGATCAGCTGTTTTTCTTGTTAGTAAATTGCTGCTGGCAAACACTTTGCCAGCTACGTTAACCGATTTCGATAATTCATAATTTTTTCATCGGAAAGGTGGTACCTCAAAGGTGATCCCTTACTAATTTTGTTTTTGCTTAAAATATTACTTGTTAGATTATGAATCAAATGGGTCATTAGATGTTTTTCAGTTTCTCGATAGTTTGCACCCCGCTGAAGTGAAATTAATTTGCTGGTATTCTGATTAAATTAATTTATTCCACTCAGCGCATATTCATGATATTGATTTGATTGTTGGCGAACACTGTGCATATTTTCGGGCAACTTTCATCGCAATCAATTTAAATTCATATTTTTAATGAAACGCGTTAGCGCCGAATTATGGCAGCGAGTTAATTTGAATGCATAGATGAATTATAGCATTAATATGTTGCAAATTTTGTAAATTACTCCTTTGATGCTATGTATGTATGCATTTGCTGCGTCATAAAATTGTAGCCAACTAAATGCCCGCAGTTCGCCTGATATTGATGTATAAGTGTTGATTGTTTTTTATGAATTTTATTAATTTGCATTTCAATTCATCAAAAGTTGTTGCTGGCTTCGCAAATGCCTGAATACAGTGGGTAATTTGAGTGATTTTAATTTGCGCTCAGCTGCGCCAACCTCCTAGCCTTAGCCACCTCATCAATTGGCCACTTGTGACAGCTGTGAATTCCTGCTGGTCTCATTTCACTTGAGGTGTCGAGAGAGTGTGTGTGTGTGTGCGACTGCCAATTACGAACGTATGTATGTATGCATGTATTATGGCTTTGTGAATTGTGCAATTTAAATTGCGCCAAATTGTGTGAATTAATTGCCGCATTGGACGATTTGATTTATTCCACTGAAGAAGCGACAACAAAATCACAACTAGCTTCAAATTGCCGCATTGCATTTAAGAACAGCCACTTTTTTTTTTGGTAGTTTATGCTAATTTTGCGAGACGCATTTGTTAAAGTTAAAGCAAAAAAAATTTAAATGCTTGACAATAAGCGCCGAATTTATGTCTTCGTGAATTTGGCGTGTGAATTAATTTTCTGGATGTAGCAAATCGCTGGCGGCACTTTGTCATGCTTAACGCAGTCTTCATATCGCGTAGGAACGAAATCTGGAAAATAGGCCAGTTTAGTACCGTTAGCGACAGAACTTATTTCATTAATTTCGAGATTTTCGAAAATTCTAATTAATAATGCAATAATAAATCTTCATTAGACGGCACGCACATATTTGATGTACAATGACCTTTATTAATTGCAGAACTTTTCGACTGCTTCCGCCGTCGGAGGTAACCAAATGGGCGCGGCAGGTCTTCAACGCTCATTGTCGGTGATACTGAAAAACGTTTTATATCAACTATTAGCTTTGGTCGTTTCTGTTAATCGTTTATAAATATTCATCAGTCAAAGGGAGAGACATTTGTGATTAGTTTATGGTAGTGCAGTGATTTGCCGATGCATTCCGGCGAGGAAAACGGACCTTCTAAGTACCAATGGTACTAATTCACACAGATTGTTTTGCTATCAAATCAGCTGCTATACTGATACCACCTGTTCAACGTGCCTTGGGTCGTACATACTAGATTAATGACATGGAAATTGTTACTCATACGCCATGACGTATGATGTATGTCAAATAAAATATTTTAATATAGATATAAAACGAAAAGGAAAAAGAAAAAATTTGGCTTCGAAATTATTTTAATAGGGTATTGCCACCTATTACGAAAATCAAAATTAATTAAATCAACAACTTAAATGTGTGTTTTTGCATGGCCGCCAAGTGAGTGAGGTTTAAGAATGTTTTCTTTCGAAACGATTTTTGAAGAGGGTTAATCAGAGTATTAAGAGGTTTTAAGAAAGCTTTATCTATTTCGAATAGTTTTTTGATCACTATTGCCACGAGTTTGGGAATTTAAAATAAAATTTTTGACAAGTTATGTTAATAAAATCGTACCAAGCGCAACATAGAGAAAGTTTGTATCTAGTTATATTTTCTTAGAGAGTTGCCACCTGTTAAAAGTGTTAAATTCAATTTTATATTATAACCTCAACGAAATTTCACAATATGAATTCCAAACGAGCGATATTAAAAAAAATGTATAACGACAATTTTTTTAAGAGAATTGCCACCTTTTTAAAAGTTTCGTTATTGACCCGGAATCCCGATATACTAAGCAATTTTTTAAATAAGCTCTATTATTTTTGATGATATAACTCATTTTATTTTTTGTTGCATTTGAAAGAAGCTTCACGCGGCCGTAGCTGTGGGGGGAAAATTTAGTATATCATCTAGATATCAATGAAACGTACACCGATTTAAAGGACATAACTTCCTCTAATCCAGAGATGTTAATCCCGATACATAGGGGGCGTGGCATCTGACATATAGACTAAAATGTGAAATGCACTATATCTCTAAATCCAATTATGATAGGGATCTGAAACTTAGCACAGGTGCATAGATTGTAAATACCCTACTTACGCTGAAAAATGGTAGGTACTGGGAAAGTGGGCGGGTCACTTCCCATGCAAACTGAAATTCTCCTATCGCGTATCTCTGGAACCACTTTTGCTAACGTCCTGAAATTTGACACAGCACCATATGTTGTCAATACCGTTCTTACGGCGAAAAGTGATCGATTTTGGAAAAGAGGGCGTGGTACCGCCCATACAAACTGAAATTCTCATACCGCTTATCTCTGAAACTGCTAATGTGACTCAATACTAGATCCCGATCCCGCCCATCCCGAAATTAAAATATTAACTTCCAAACCTGCTCATCCCGACGTTTTTCAGAATTGTACCGCGGGCCCGGGGGCCTCGAAATCTATTTCTAAAAAAATTCACAAGTCTTGCAAATTAATTTTAAATAATATAAATTGTATGAAAGATCTGGCATCCTCCGATTGTTTTGTTTTGCTTTGCTGTTCGTTTTCGTCTCAATAAAATATAAAAAGGTCCCGTTCAGTATTGGTGATAAGCAAAGTTTAAAAGTGTACGAAAAAATGTCGAATTTCGACAACTGTGCGATACTAGTATTTTCTGTACAAAATAATTTATTTGCTGTTGTTTTTTTCAACAACATTTTTCATTAAAAACGGCCTCAAGCTCAAACAAATTGATGAATATAAAAAGTATTGAAATCAAATCGAATATTTGGAGTGAATTACAATCCTTGTATTTCATGTAAGACGCGCCCCGCTTGATAAAAGCGTTTATTACGCCTACAGTAAATATTTAAATATGTGTGCGTGTATTGGGTTTTTACGTACACACATCTTCGTGTGCGTAACTATTGACGTATCAGGACAAATCGCTTAACTCTATCAAACGAAGGCAACCATTCAGAAATTCCAACCAACACATATATGTGAAAATAATGGCAAAGAAAACACATACGTACATAAATGAATATATGTAAGCACACCCAGGAGTTGTGCAGTTTTTAAACGCAGCAAAGGCATGTATCCAAAATCGATCACTTGACAACTACCCTGCAGTGAAAGCTACTGTATAGTTCTAAACCAGCTTACACTTGTGCAGATTGGTTTGCAACTGGCATTTTTTCTTTTGAAAAATTCTCATAACCGCCAAATAGACTTAACCAGAAGACCATTTGAGTGTGTTTTAGTATTTCCCTGCAGGAAACTTAATTAAATTAAAAGTAATTTATAAACTACTTTATGCATGTATTTTCAACTAATTGAAAATGCATTTGGATTAAGCAACTTTAAGGTCAGTCGTTTGAATTCGCTTTCGTTCTGCACTTCACAGATGCTTTTTCGTAATTAAGAAAACCCGAAATTAAAAATTAAAATTTTTTTTTCTTACCTTCAAGACACAAATTGTTGTTTTGACCAAAAAGAGTATACAAATCCGAAACATTTACTCATTGCGTTTGTTTTAAAGTAGCCCTTCAATAAGTTGATTTAAAAAAAAAAAATCACTTGCTTCAGTCAGGGTTGCTATGACTTCGAAGATAGATGTCGTTAGTCGGTGTTCAAAAGTATCTTATCGATTAGACTCGGAATCAAGATTCTACCAGTTAACATACTAGCCCGCTTTGACATCAGCTTGTACCAGTTAGTCTCCAATAATGCTTACCAAGTAGTTGACTTTTCAATGGATGGTTCTACATTGGCACCGCCTTGCGTCTGTCCCTTGATGTTAGCTGCTGATTTGAGGCTTTTAGTTACTTTGCATATCAGACAAACTTCAATCACTGCCTGCCAGTTGACAGTTTACAATTTTCCCCTTTTATTTGATTATATTTTGAATTTGCACATTGTTACACTTTACATGCGTGTTTACTTAAGATTTTTTTTTATTACTTTAATTTAGCCTGTCATCGTTACATTTTATATACATATGTAACTTAAAAGAACATCAACTAACAAGTGCATGCTTAAGCGGTTATTGTCGCAGCCATATGCACATATACATATGTACATACATATGTACTTATGTACATAAATGTGTTGATAAGTGCTTGTGAGCCGTTAGTGTCTCGGAAGCTTGACTTCACCACATTCATCCATAGGGAATTTATTTCCTTGGCAGCATCGTATGTAGGTGCAAATCAAGTTAAATTTGTTTTTGCTGCTTGTAGGCGTGTTTGTTTGTGTTTGAATATCATTAATGTTGTTTTTCATTTTTGTTGCTATGATTTTGCAATTTTTATGTAAAAGTATTCAAATTTCATTGAAATGCTGACACTTTCTGAGTTGGCTGAAGTGTCAACAGTGGATTGATAAAAGTGTCGTATATTACACATACATATGTACGTGGGGACTACACATGCGTTCACAAATTTATTTACATTTTTAACCGACTTCAAAAAAAGGAGGAGATTATAAGTTCGTCGGAATATATATTTTTTTTAAACAAACTTTAAACGTTAAACAAGTTAGGATTGATAGGTACGAATGTTTGAAAACTAATAGAATTTATATCCATACCCACACAAAAAACCTGACCATCTTAACATAAATATACGTAATCGATAAATATCTCATAGGAAACTAATCCTACTAACATTATAAATAAATGTGGAAATTTACGAGTGAGTGAGAGAGGGAATGAGTAGGTATGTCTGTTGCTCTTGCACGCTAAAACATATATGTAAAAGGATGTCAGTGAAATTTAGCGCACAAATAGGTTATAATCTGAATTAATATGTAGGATATTTTCTTTATATAGCTGCCACCTTTTTGCAAAGTTCAAGTTAGTTAATAAATAAAATAAAACATTCGAATAAAGTGGGTGTTAAACAAAACCGGTTCTAAAACAATTTTCTTCAAAAATTATTTGTAAGGATTTTGCCACCTGCTTAAAAAGTTCAATTGTAATTTCAATGATATTGGGCAATACGGATGCCAGATTTTATTCCGAAAATATTTTAAAGAGTATTGCCACCTATTTAAAAAGTTAAGTTAAATTTTATGATTAAGTTAAATGAAGTATTACATACAATATGGATTGCCAGTAAATGAGATTTAAGAAAGCTTTATTTTGAAAATATTTTGAAGGGGGTTTCTAGCTATTTAGCAATTCCATTTTTTCATAAACTAAGTATTACACAGTGGATGAAAAAGGAAGGAGGTGTAATAAATTCTTTCTTTCTAAATAGGGTTGCCAGCCACCTGTTTAAAATAAATTAAACTTATTCAGTGTGTTCTGTGACATATTACAAACGAAACAGGTTAAAAAAGCTTTATTAAAAAAATATTTGGTTTCAGTTTAATAAAGCTTCATTAAGCTAAATTTAAGCTAACATTTGCGAAATGGAATATCTTTCGTCCGATGGCACAGATTTGCCATCTAAATTTCTCTAACCGCCAACATATTTAGAATTCGCTAAGTAGGGTGTTTTAAGTCGAAGCTTTGCTGACGGGACTTTAAACGTCAATATATTTCGTAGGTTTTCATAATCAACATTTCTTCCATATATCTTTGGAGTATGGAACATTTCACAACAAAGATTTTTTTAAGGTCCGTCAGAAACAATTTCGTTATATTGAAATTTTCGTTGCATCAAGGTTCTTTATATCGAGGTTCTTCTGTATTGAGTTTTTCATTTTTTTCAAGGTTCGTTTTCCCTTATAAAGTATTTTCAATTATTTTGCCTTTTTATTTGTATTTTCCCTTCCTATTACTTTAATGCTGAATTCTGAACTAGAAATGCCTTCTAAACAAGAGTTCATGCTTTCTATACAATTGTAGTTTAATAAAACAATATGCCGAAAACTTAAGTTAAACTGAGTTCTTGTTACCAGGATATATACTTATGTATGTACATATGTACATAAAAATGCAAAACCGCGTATGTGAGATTGCATAAATTATTTGTTTAGAGAGTAAAAACACTCATATTTCAAAATGGTTCTCTTTTTTTATAAGGAAATCGCATTTCTGGCTACTATATTTCAGGACGAATGGATAAGGATTGAGCCAAGAGCTTGTGTAAGCAAATCAAATTTTTGGCAGCCAATGTCAGTTACGCGGTTTTGCAGAACGACGATACGCGGTTTTGTACTTTAAACGACGATATATATATATACATACATATGTGAATACTTGTGTGGAATACTTTCAGGCATACTCAACTTATTCAAACTGTCAATCGTTTTTGAAGTTATATGATTCTACTTCTGTTAATACCTCCCTTCAACACTTAAAGTGCATACACTAACGGTTGTTCTCACATTTATTGTCTTGGTTACTGTTGTGGTTCCTGTCATGCAAGACGCTGAAAGAAAACTTTTCAATTGTTGCTTGGCTCAAGTTTAGCTTGTCGGATACTTCCGTACAATCAACTCTTTAAAAAGTCCACAGAGAAGTTTAGAAATAAATAGTGTAAAACTAAATTTGTATTTGTTATCTACATAGTTTCATTTAAAATGTTTTCACTATTTAAATTTTAACTTACAAAGCTCAGAAAGTACGAATTAGCCCAGTGAATATGGTGATAAATAACATGCAGTGTTGCTCAGAAAATTATGCTCATTTAAAAACGAAATGTAATTTCTCTCATTTTAGCAGAAAATGTTTTTAACTATTCGCAATTAGCGCATCGCTGCTAATATAACTGTCAGTTCTACTAATCACTTTTACATTATCGATTGTTAGATTCAAATATGTTTATACCCGAGCGCACTTGTGCACAAGGGTATATTAACTTTGTTCACATATCGGTTGCTTGTAACAGGCAAAACGAATCGAGATAGATACAGACAAATGTATACATAAATAATCAGAATGAAAAGAGAAATAGATTAAGCGGTGACCGTCAGTCCGTCCGTCCATCCGTCCGTCCGTATGTGCACACGATAACTCGAGTAAAAATTCAGTTATCTTAACGAAACTTGGTACGTGCACTTCTTTCGGGCGTAATAAAAATGGGCAAGATCTGACAATAACCACGCCTACCTCCCATATAACGGTGATTTTCAGATTAAAGATTGTTCACTCAAAATTGATATTTGCAATAAGTGTTAGACGAAAAAGAAGAATATTATAAATTTTTGGAAAATGGGCGTAGCCACGCCCACTTATGGTTACATGTGTATATCTTCGTAACCGCTACAGCAATTTCTTCCAAACTTGCACAGTTGTTGGCCTTGGTACAACATACTAAATGGCCGAAAATTAAAAAAATCGGACAATGACCACGCCCACATCCCATATAAATCAGTAAATATTAAAGCTAATTTATAAAAAATTGATGCTTGCAACAATTCTTTACCTATAAATACGTTTATGATACAATTTTGGAAAATGGGTGTGATACCGCCCACTTATGATCACACGGTAACCGTTGTACTAAATTGCTTGAATGCTTGAAACTTCAATATTTTGACATTTAAGGACGCTAATTTACTCAAAATTTATACACCCCGGCTTACCATGTAGCGGTAGCTTTCGGAAAGGTGAAAAACATATATTTAGTACTTGCGCCGGTTATTTAATGTTCGGCTCCGCCCGAATTTAGACTTTCTTACTTGTGTTTTCTTTTTTTTTTTTGAAATATAAACAGATAATAATGTTGCTCATACGCCATATATCCACTCGCATAAATAAAACTTGCATATTAGAAAAAGAATATTGACTACGCGGAAGCGATTAGTCTCACCGTAATAATTTTCACTATAATCATGTAGCGAATTTATTGCTTTACAAAACCATATGTCTGCTATCTTAACATGATGAACAAGAAAAACCCATTAGTGATATTAATATCAATGCTCTAATTGCCTATAGATTTTTGAGGTATTAAAAAGTACTGCCTGTCGATTTGAAAGGTATGACATTTAGTTATTTTAAACATTTACATAATTTAGTAAGTTTTCGTGGTTACGAGAAATTTACGCGTTTAGATCAATAACCCTATTATAATTTTCCCAGCAAGAAAAAAGTACTATAAATGGTCGTTTTTACGAGTACTAAACACTTTTCTGGAAAATAAGTGTCGAAATGAAAAGTTTCGTGGTTCAGAAATGGGTGCTGACTACGAAACGAAAGAGGGAAATATTAGAACATTAAAATTTCAAGAAACCAATTATTACACTGTGCGACAATTTCAGGCTCTTAGTCTGGGGCGGAATATATTTGCATCTCAGGATGAAAGACCCAGAACCCCAAATCTTTTGGAATTGTCCGATAGCATTTTTATCGTATTAAGTTTGCAATGTTTCATTCATAAATATGACTTAAAATCTTTTCGACAATCAGTATCGCAGTCATAGGGGTAAGAATAACCCTTTCGCGAGAGCGCTAATGGGTTAAATATAATCCTTTTTATATTTTACTATATACATATATCCAAACTACACATTTCACTCCGTGAGTGCCGTTTACTAAGCTTCATATTTCGTATTCAAGGTACAAATATATTTGTAGGAATTACGAGGAAACAATGTTATTGTTTTCAGGACAAGCATGTCACACCTAATGGCCTAAACTTAGGCATGGCATAATTCTTGTTGTACTTAATATAAACATTAAATTTTGCATCGAAATGAACAGTACTTGATTTGAAACACAGATAAACAAAAGAAACAACTATCAAAACTCATTACATCTACATACATAACTTTCGATGTGTGTAACTCTTACCTAGCTATCAGTAATGGTAAAATTTGCTTAAACTTTGAAGAAAATCTGTAATTGCTGTTGTGTGTACAATGAACATTTCTGATTAACGGCTAGTTTAGGGCCATTTCAGTATAGTTTAGAACCAGTTAACGACTTTTTGAGGACCATTTCGGCAATATATCTGGCCAATTTCGAGACTAGTTCAAAACTATTTCAAGTGCATTTTGGAACCAGTTCATGAACATTGCGGTACTATTAAGTTCAAGAGTATTTCAGTTCTAGTTCCAGTTAATTTCGCAATTATTTCAGGACTTTCTCGGGACCATTTCAGATCCCTTTCAGGAATATTTGAGGACAATTTAGGGACCATATTTTCATAGTTCACGACTTATTCCAGACCATTTCGGCATCATTTCAGTGTAGTTAGAAACTAGTAATGAAATGATTCTGAACCATTCACGAAATTGTTATGAAAAAGTATTGTACTGCTCCCGACAAAACAAAATATGTATAGTTAACAAATAGTTCACTTTAAGCAAACCCATATATTTGTGTAAAAATTCGATTTGGCTACTCATTTATTGGATCAAATAATTTCGAACCAAAATTCATCTAAACAAAAAATGGTCGATTCCAATCATTGGTCGATTTGATATGGATTAATCCAGATATCAATAAAAGCTACAGATATTTTAAATTCGTACCATGGAATACAATTTTAAGAGAAATGAAGTAAATAGGTTAACAAGCAACACTCAGCAAATATCAGTGTAGGTATCCTTCGAGTGAAAGGCAAACATTACTTTGCAATTATCCGTGGACGTGGTCTTGGTTCGCCTGACCAATTACAAGCAAATCAAATGTGTGGAACTACCAGATCCTTTTGTGCATATTGCACTTGTTGCTATCGCTGTATGCACTTAAATTGCAAGGAGAGTATAAAACAAATACTCGTTGAAAAAGATAACTGTTGTTTGCAGAGTACTGAAGTCAGCAAATATGTACGTTTTGTGTATGTATGTACTTGCAAGAGAATGATGCGTAAGTGTGCTGCCTTAAGTGCCGGCGGATTGATTTGTACGGAGTATGGTCATCGAACGTACGATTCATTACGGCTGCTGTAAATTCAATTGAAAGCCAAACGAATGCAACAAATCCCTTAGTACAAATAAAACAAACTGATAAGTCCACATACAGCATCCATGTACAGCATATGTGCATATGCACGATGCTTCGAATGAACTAATACATAGACACGCCGCAGCAACTGCGAGCTATTTGCTCTACTACATATACGTATGTACATATACATATGTCGCTGCTCCATACTCTTCATTCCCTACGTAACGACTCCAAAGTTTTATTAGAAATTGTATACAATCAATCGTACCAACTCGCTCTCATTTTCTTCCCCCTGATGCATTCATATGAAACTGTGCATTTTTCCGATAGTTGGACGCTTTGTTATAAGCCTGGCTCTGCCTTTGGCTTCATTCAATTGCAGCAAACGAATTGAACGAATGAAATAAAATACATTTGCGCGTTGTTGTCTTTCAGGTACTCTAATCTATCCCAAACACATGCACTCACATACGGGTATGTACATTTGTTTCCATTCCTACAACAGCAATACATATGTGTGCATGCAGGTACATTAAGGTGTTCTAGATTTTTTTTGCGAAATTCGACGATTAGATTTTTTTTCTTTGCTCTAAATAACATATCGTTGTTTTAAAATGCACAGCCGCGTATCGTTGATCTGTAAAACCTCGCAACTGATATGTGTGAGATTTGCTCACCGGAAGCTCCTGGCAATAGGTAGTATCCATTCATACCAAAAAGTCGATATCTAGATACACTAGGTAGAAATGATTAGGGAAAAAAGTGAGTGTGCCTGGGTCACACTGGAGATGTGAAAGTTGCGTTACACATATATTACCTCTACCCCTGTTCTTTCTAATTGCATTTATGTTATTGTGTTTTCCTTTATCTTCATTTTTATCTTTATACTCTATCGATAACAAAATCCATAGTAACATCCAATAAAATATCGATAACAAAGCCATTAAAAATATCGATAAAATCGATAGTAAAATTGATTATATTGTTGGTAGCAAAATTGATTAGAAAATCGATAAAAATATCGAAAACAAAATCGATAAAAGTATCGATAAAAAATCGATAATTAATCGATAAAAATATCGAAGACAAAACTGGCAAAAATATCGGTTATCATACCGATAAGTCCTGAGAACTCAGAAAATCTTATTTAATTGCTCCTTAAATAACCGTTATTTCTGGCCTTTAATTTAAAAAACCATCATAACAATTATTTTTGATTTTTAAATCATAAATCCAAAATAACAATTGTTTTTGTTTTTTTAATTATAAATCCGAAATAACAATTATTTTTGATTTTTAAATTATACGTCTTAGATAACAGTTATCGAAGACTTTTATTTATAAATGTTTTAAATAAAAATCATTCACTGACCTTTATTTTTTAAATCATACTTATAAAAGTCATTGTGAACTTTTGTTTCCCTTCGATTTTGTAACTGCGAAAGATGTTACGAATGATTTAAAAAATAAAAGTCGACGACTGATTTTTGCTGATGACCTTTATAAATAAAAGTCTTCAATAACTGTTATCTTAGACATATAATATTTTGCAAATAAAAATTTATTTTCAAATTTGAGTCTTGGTGAAAACTAGTAATTTTTAGCAAAAAAAAAAAAAAAAAAAA
>NW_016161704.1:0-49176 GCF_001687245.7 Rhagoletis zephyria | reverse complement strand
GTGTGCAGAGTGCAAAGTGTTCTTGAATAATTTTGTAGAGCAAATATTTGCAAAGAAATTGCAAACATTAAATTGCACTGCCGTGAAAATTCGCAGTGAGAAATCGGCTGGAGGTGAGCAAAGTGAATATTGAAAGCGAAGCCAGTGCGTGAGAAAAGCCAATAAAGTGGATTCAAGGTGCCTGCTGCTGGAAAATTTTACAAAATCCAAAATGCGGTGGAATTTTCCTTTGTCTGTTGGAATGCCTGCTTGGACACAATGATATAAAGCTGGCGCTTGCAGGCGGTGGGGGGTCAGCCAGATTTTGTGGCTAAAAAACGCTTGTAAACGCTTCACTAATTGCCAAAAAGTATCGATACAAACACAGTTACACAAACGTTAGCAAAGGCAGTCACTTAGCCAGCCATCCAGCCAGCCATCCAGCCAGCCATTCAGTGAGGCAGCTTTCCCAGTCTGCCAATTATTCAGTTCTTTTTTGGGTGCCAATGAATTTTTCGGGGACTGCTCGCGCACGCGACATAATCGCAGGGGAGGAGTGTGCGAGCTGCCAGTGTTCAAGAGAGAGACGTAAAGACGCAGGCTAAATAGCCAGCCATTTAGTTTGTCAGTCAATTTGGCAGACATTGTGTCGTATGTGGCTTAGGACTGCCGTTATTCAGGTGCCTCTTTGCCGTCGTCGCATTTGGTGCGCGGGCTGGTGCGGGCTGGTGCGCTTTGGCGAGCAAGCGAGTGCCGCGCATTCCAAGGATGAATGTCCTGCGCTAAATCTCGCCTTAGTGGCTCAGAAGCCTATGCAAACACACGCACACACACACACACACACACACACATGCGTATGCCAAAAATTTTCCTGTGCAAACTTGCCTACATACATATGTATGTACATTCCTTTGTAGGTATTTAGGTGCATGTGTATGGGGCATTTGGGACTCGGCTGCACGCTTGCCGTTTCTCTTGCCGCCCAGCGTCGTTATGTGAATTCAATGAGTTGTAAACTCCGTCTCGTGCAAATCACTACCCCTTTTTACCTTTCTGTTTTTTTTTTTTTATTTAACGTGCTTTCCGTTTGGCCTCTACTTTGGCTGCTACTGCGCTACATTTAACAGTTGTTTTTCATTACCTCCCACCACCACTCTCAGCTGCTCTCTCCTATCCCTCCTCTTGCATGAATAACTTTTTTTTTTTTTCCTGGCTTTCAATGAAAAATTTCCCGTTCACCACTCGCCACAGCGAGCTTCGTAGCCTTCGTCCGCGTCATAGCATAGCATAGAAAGTCGCTTTGTCTACCACAGCCAGAGTTGATTTTTCTTTCTTTCATTTTAAATTATTTACAGTTGAGTCTGCCTATGTGTGAGTGAGTTATTGACATTTAAAAAATGGACTGGCTGAGGCTTAATTTTTTTTTTGTAATTTTTCTTAATTTCACTAAAGTCCTTTCATTGACCAACACAAAACCATTCAGAAAAGTCTGGTTTGAGTTGTGTATGTAATCGTACGAAGAGGAGGTGTAACTTATAATTTATTTATTTTTAATGTTTACTGGTCTTGGAAAGGAGCATTGTAAAAGAAAGGGCGTGATCAGCGTAAAAATCAGAAAGCTTAGAAAAATCTATGAAAACCTTTGTTTTCGTTTTAATTTTTCGTAAAACCTGGATATTTTGTTTCTACATTCAATATTATGTACGCTTTATTTATATACAATTATTCTAAAAGCTTATTGAGAATTGTAGTTTTGTATGTTGGTCGTACGAAATGTCATGAACTTAGCTAGAAAGCCAAGATGTGCCTAAAAATATGCAACTTTAAAAATTGGGACATGCAATAATAACTCAGATGGTTGTATGTAGACGATTAAATATAGTGATCTATGGATAGGTAATGAAAAGTAGGGCTACGTGGCTACAGATAGCGAAATAAGCAACGAGAAAATGGTGTGTAGAGCCTACTTATACTATGAGTTATATTTCGAGTTTTTGATACTTAATTAATATATAACAATTAACAAAATTGAAAAAATATTAAAATTAAATACCTATTGATAGGAATGTTATTTTATGCGCAAATACATAAAAGACTTACATAACTAAGGGTAATAATAATATCATTAAAAATTACAAAGCCCGAGAAAGAAAATATTTAATTGGGCGAAATTACTGGATTGATAAAAAGGTAGTGAAAAAGAAATGAATAAAGGACTAACTGACAGATGATATATCTACACTCTTGCATAATAATTCTGTAAAGAATCGCATTAGTTCCCTTCTGAAGTGCAATGTGCTTTTTACGCCCCTGATCTCCAAAGGTAAAGTATTCCACAGACGGACTGCATACACAAAAACTGACGTTCAGATATTTCGGAATTAAAGGACGTATAAAGCAATTGCGAAGAACGCGTTGATCGAGTTGCTTGAAACCGTTCGTAGAGGTAAAAAGGACATGATTTACCAATATTGTATGTAGTTCTTTTAGAGCCCTGAGTTTCAATCTCCTTACGAAAGGAGATTGAATATATTTTTGTAGCATGTTCGGAGATGTCATCTCTGCGCTTAATACCAAATATATATCGGGCAATATTATTAAATAAGACATTGAGCTTTCTGTTGCACGTATTTAGTATCGTAATTAGCATACAGTTCGCAACCATAAATCATAGTTGGAAGCAAATATGTCTTGGTTAAAAGCAGCCTGATTTTAATTGGTGTAAAGTACTGGATAGTCCATAAGGAGCGCAACATTTCATACACTTTGCCTATTACTGTAAAAATGTGGTTCTTCCATGTCAATGATCTGGCGAAAGTCACTCCCAGCTAGACACTCGTACCTTAGTAACGTATTGGAGTTCATTAAATGAATAACACTTCGAAAATCATATAGGGCATCTGGAACGGAGCTGGGGCTGCACGCAGAGAGTTTTTGAGTTTTTCGAAGTTTTCAAGACTTTTTCCAGTTTAAGGAAACCCCTAAATAGTACATCCTAGGTTATTTGTGGATGAAGAGTATTTCACAGGGGTGGGCAAGGCCGCGGCCGAAGTTTACCTTCAAAACTTAAAATAATTTGGGACAAATCCCAAACATTTTTATCCTTTCCTTGCAGAGACAAATTTAAGTTTTGCAAATGATCCATAATATCGATAAAGAACATTAAGTCAGAAAGCGAATTTTCATTCTCCATTTGCGGGTAATGTTCCGATCTCAATTTGCGTATGTGTATATAAAAATAATGAAAAAAAAAAAAAACAACTCAATGGAAAAGAATGACCAGCAAATAGATATGTATTTTAAAAAGTAAAAAGAGCCACAATGTTCTAAGCAAAGATAAAGTAAAAAGAGCCGCACTTTACTAAGCAAAGGGCCGCATTTGGCAGAAAGAGCCGCGTTTGCCCACCGTTTTCAACGTGTTAGGCCGAACTTCTTCTCTAATTCATGTTCTGCTTTTTAATGTTGTGACACATATGGAGAAATCTTAACTTTCACTCCACCTTCGAATAAGTATTTTTTTTATGGCAAAAGTACACTCGGAGGCGCGACCGCTATTTAAACCACTTTTTTTGATGTTGCTGGCACCACAAATTGAACCATGGACCTCCAGATGGTAGTAGGCGCATCTAAGCAGGCGGCAAGAGGATTACTAAAATTCCCAAGAAGTCAGAAAAAATGCAGTAAAGTATTAAAAAAAAAAAAATTATAAAATAAGGCCAAGCGTGTTTTTCACTTATTTTTATTTGTTTTATTTTTGATCTAAAAGAAAATTTTGAACTCATTTTGCTTTGCTTTTTTCTGAATAAAAGTTATCTTACCGTTAATAGTTTTATTGCGCGAAAACTATATAAAATAAAACCGGTTTATCCGGTTTTTTCTTAATTTCAAAATCAGAAACTGGGTTTTTTCAAATTGCAATTTTTCGAATAACTCGAAAACCGGTTCTGGAAAAAGGCAAAAAAAGCGAACACCCTAGTCTGAATTTATAACATTTTCGTGTGGAAGAAAAGTCTTCGTTCCGCAGACCAATAGAAAAATTTTAGCGTTTCGCGGAACTTTGCGTAACCGGGTTCCTGCGGTTGATAGAAGTAATCCTTAGTCTGTCGTCCATTGACTTTCATATTTGCGGAGGGGGAATCAACTGTAGAATCTTCGGTGAAGACTCAATTGAGAAAAGGGGCGGAGGTAACCGGGACTTTGTGGCATCTCCTTTTATTTGGGAAAGAAGGTTTCGGGTAACGATTGATGAAGAGAAATTACGCAAGGGGAATGGAATCCTTCAAGAGCGTTCTAGAATGGTTAAATTGAGTAGTTAATAGTAATTCACTACCAGGAATAGAAGTTAAGGCTACCAGTAAGGTGAAATAGCCATGAGGCACCATCATCCACCGCATATATAGTTTATACCACGAAAAGGCCTTTAATAGCAGGGAAGCCATTGCAAGGTAGGTCGCAAGTGAAAAGCTGCACGTCCACTGAGTACATGCTCAAAAAAGAATAGCAAATGCGACTGCCAAGAGAACCGCTTAATCCGACATGGTAGAAGACATCGAAAAGGTAGTAGTGAAGTCAATAATAAAATTCGCAAAAATCTTTGTTATTTCGTAACTGATTTGCATTTCAACTCGCAGCTGGGCCCGCTAGTGGTAAAACGATGTACGTATGTGTTTTCTGCCAGCATAACCTAATCAAACCTAACCTAAGTAATATATATAAAATTTTTCTATATAAATTGTTGGTGGGGTTAGAAATGTTGCTGTAAAGCCAATATATGTTTAATGCTCTACGTGAGCCTCTAAGCTTTAGTTTGCCAGACCTCTATGTGAAAATTTCACGCTTCCAACACCAGTTCAGTCCAATCAAATAAGTTAAGGATATCAGCCATTGGCAGCTTTAACAAAAATATTTCACATCACGTTTGAGAAGTTCCTACCAGGGATGAAAAATGGAAATTTCAGATTGTACCTAATATCATAAAATAAATGTACCTAAATGAGACAGATTGTACCTAAAAAAATATACATCATTCATTTGTAGTTTTTTTTATTAATTTTATTTAAAACATGAATACAAAAGATGCATGTACTTTAAACATGATAAGTTTTTTTTTTTTAACTGAGCCTATATCTATAGACTATAGTCTAATGTTTTTGTCTAATTTTGACTATTGAAAAATATTGGCGAAAAAGACAAAAAACACACTTTGCGAAGTATACTTCTTTATCCAGCTTTTTATAAAACAATAGGAAAAGTCTGCTAATTTATCCGATTCCTTTTGATAGGTGCAGCAAGTCTAGAGAAAATAATCAAATTACCGTAAGTAACTTCGAAAGCCTTTTAAATAAATAGTATATTTCCAGAAAACCAAAAGCGAATATGGCTCAAATAGCTATAGTTCTCATCTAAAGAAAATATAAAAGTTGAAAATAGACACTGGACTGTATGGGCGAATAAAGGCTGGTTTTCATTATGTCATATTTTGAGAACAAAATTTGTCGACATATTTTGACGCACCTTTCTTTTCTTTATCCCTACCTTTATCGATGATATTATGGGCCAAAAACTTACAAATAGCCGCTTTAGCAGCGCATGTACATGCCTGAAGACCTACTCTGATCTAAATCAATCAAAAGACAATTTTTGTATCCCATTACACAATTTGTTTTCACTAATTTGACCGCAAATGCCATTGAATTTGACTTAGTGAAAATAAGCGTTAAAATTAAAAGAAAAAAATTACGAATTTGAGGATAGCTAAATAAAGTTTTAATTTTTCGTAGTGGCTGCTCTAAATGCAATGTAAAATGTTTAAGATAATACATAAGTAATATGACTTTTTTAATTTCTTTCTTTTGGCCACTTTTCTTTAGAATTGTTTATTCTTCAAAATGAAAGCTAGGTTTCTCCCGTGCCTACAAGTAAATATATTAGCACGGTAAAGGAAAAAAATGCATCTGAACAAAAGATGATTGTACCTAAAATCTAGTGACTGTACCTAATGTACCTTTAAGTCATCAAACGTCGGAAAAAGGTACAATTGTACCTACTTTTTCATCCCTGGTTCCTACATATGAACATTATGTGAAATAGCATCCAAAAGTCATTAGGTGACTGCTTAGGCTTGCAACTTTGCATCCTTTTTCTTTGGTTGCTATGAATCACTAGAGTGTGTGCCTGTATTGTCGACTTGTTATTATACCCTCGCAGCAGGCAGAACAAAATTCATACTCACGGCTCTCATATTTTCAGTATAGCCTAATTCGAGGCATCGCAAAATTGACAAAATAAAAACATTGTAGTGAAGAAAGAGAAACAATAAGAAAGTATGAACATATACTATGTAAAAAAGACTTCATCAAAACGCCTGTATGTATAATTATAAAGCCGTACAGTTATTTAAAGTGATCAAAAAAAAAACACACACAGAACAAGCCAGTGTATTCGACGATTAAAATTCTAAAACTGTAACCACAACGAATTGACGAAGAAAAAGCTAGATAAAACAAGTGCAAAAATCAAATTAAAAAAAAAAACAAAAACAACAAAAAATATTATAAAACAGCAGTGAAAACGTTAAGTTGCTATCCTAACCGAAAAGCAAGTCAGCCCGTTTAACATAGCGCAGTAAACATACTCACACATTCATATGTACTTAAGTATGCATTCGAACGTACATACGTATATAGTCCTGTTGCGAAAATCCTCCTAAGTAATCTCCGATTTGTTATGGCTACCCGTTTCAAGTACTCGAATCCGCATACATAAACACCAGGTTTATTCGTGACAACGTTACATTTTTTATAAGCCACGTCCACGCGTCTGCATTTGGTGCCTTTGCGTTATTGTTATTAGTGCGTGCGTGTTGTGCGCGCAGGAATAAAAAAAAAGGAAAAACAAAAACTGAATACAAAAAAAGTAATACAAAATTAAACTTTGAAGTTTGCAAAATTAAGCTTACGAAGAAGAAATGAAAAACATTTTGAACCTAATTGATCGGCAGTAATTACTATATACCACGGTAGCTGTGCGAGCGAGGACTACGCCTTCATAACGGTAAGTCGTAATAAAGATTTCAATAAATTCTTAAGGATCATAGAAATATGACAAGTCTCATATGTACATACATACATATATATGTACATATAGGCAAACCTAGACCTAAAGGGAGTTAACTAAAAAAAAAATTTAGGACGATTTTTTGCATAAATTAATTCATAGAAGTTATCTCTAATTAATGCAAATATATTTTTCCTTTATGACTATTATTTTTTTGATTTTTTGCTATGATACCCGGATTGTTTAAAATGAAAAAAGATTTAGAGAGTTGCCACCTGTTTGAAAATTTGATTTTAAATAAATTGGGTTCAAGAGAAAGAAATCTTTTTGAGTAATGTTGCCACCTATATGAAAATTTTAATTCAACTGATTTGATAAGATAAATTAAACGCTACAATATGGGTATCAAACTAAAGCGGGGCATACACGAGGAACATTGTTTCAAGCTTAAGTTACAAACATTGTTGATGGCTGCACAAACATTGTTGCAAACATCACTTCGAAGAAGAATTTCGGACTACACAGTTGCTTTCTATCTATTCTATATGATCAAATTAATAAAATAAAATTCGTTGCACTGAGGGCAGAAGAAACTTTCCATGCTTCAAACCCGTTTTATATTCTTCTGTTTTCCCCATGAGTTTACACTAGAATACAGACAAGCAACTTGCTGTTACGACTTTTGTATGAAACACAGCATGTCGACATACATATGTATGTCGATACCTGAGTGGAAGATCGACCTATCTCGGCAGCCAGTTCCGAAACGCCTTATCTTAGAAAACTTTTCAAGAATGCCGTTTAGATGGAACTTTGCAAAATTTTTATAATTTTTCCACAAAGTTTGAAATTTAGATTAATATGGTTTTTGTTAGATAAAAGCTCCACTTAAAAAAATGAGAAAAAATAGCATTAAACAAACAAAAGAAAAATATGTAGTTAAATCTTGGTAAAATGTTGCGACCCTATCAATTTGACCGACACTATGATTATATTTTCGATTTCGTTATACATAAAATATATAATAAACTATACTGAAACTGAGGTCTGCTACATTTTTTTTAAACCTACTACATTTTTTAGGATTTACCACACAGATATTTTTTTTTAAGTCCGATCACTGATGCCACTTACAAATCTTATCAAAAGAGAACGTTTTCAAATATAGGTGAATGGCGGGTTCGTGGTGGGAGTGAAGGATGCGGGTTTCATTACACGCGTACCGGGAAACCGAAGATATTAGAAACCAAATGATATAAATGAATATTTCCATTAAAGCACCATCTATCGGTTCTATAATTTGTAAAAATATATTGTAATACATATCGAAAATTTTAACGAAATCGGTCAATAAACACGCGTTTTGAAATTATATCGACTCCGGCACCACCTAATGGGTAAACTTTTTGCAAACGTATACTACCTTCCCCTAAATCGCCCAAATTACGCACTGTGCGGAGTGCTTCGCAGCGCATATTTTTAACGCTCAGTATTAAAAACGAAAAATATTAAATTAATTAAGATGATGAATTATTTAATTTGTCTCGAGTTCGGAATTAGTAAGTTGAAAAAAATACGTAGACATATTTGAAAAAAATAAAACTACCAGATGGCATTGAAAACGAATTATTTTGGAAATTGGTCTTTACAGTCCTATTCGGCGCAAATTCGGGGACATATAGTTACAAGGACTTTGAACAAAATTTCGAATAATTCTACAAATTTTCATGAAAGTTTCAAACTTTTTATTAAAAGTCTTTGGTCAAAATACATGTCCTTCATTTGTACGAAAATGGAAAGGCCTATAAAATTGCATACCTGATAAATTTGTAAACATTTTGATTAAAAACTTCGAAATTCTGATGAACAAACTTTAAAAACTTTATAAATTTTGTACACAGTTTGAAACTTGGACTTATTAGGTTTTTGTTTTTTATATGAGCATTTAAATAAAAACTTACACGGTAGGAACACCAAAATGACACAAAAAATGCCGAGATTCGTAAACTTAATTTTGGATCGTAGATTACGGATCTGTATACCCTTCTTCTAGATTAGGTAATTTTCCCAAGATATTTTTAACCGACTTCACAAACAGAAGAGAAGGTTATCAATTCGTCGGAATATATATTTTTTTTTATATATGTTGCCGCATAACTTTGGACCACGTTAACCGATTTCAATAGTTCTTTTTTTTTAAAGTAAAGCTGTTACCTCACAGGTGGTGCCAATCAACGATAATCTTAAATTTTTATAAAAAAATTGAAGTGGGGTTTGTTTTTTACTTAAATATTACTTGTTTCATTTTAAGTTTGCATTGTGAAAGAAAAAAAAAACCAATTTCAATAGCGAAAAAATTAAAACATAACATAATCGTACATGGCGTATGAGTAATATTCTTTCCGGCTCATATTTCATAAAATACTTATTACGCATTTTCATTTGACCATTCACATTTTTTTTTATTTATACACCGACTTTCTCCATTTGTAGGTTTGATTTTGGAGAAGACCCGGCTTTAATATAAACTAAAGATTGATTTTTTTCATAAAAATGAAAAACATCAGGCTAGAAAAACAGGATATAGATTCGTAATCTAGGACTCAAAATGATGTTTACGTGTTTCGGCGTTTTTTTATGGGTCATTGCAAAATTGGAGATTTTCCCTACAGCGTTATCCAAAAATATTGTGAGTATTTACAAAAATCAGCGTCCTAATAAGAAATCAATTTGAAAGAAAGGCCCCGAGTGGCATAAAAATGACAATGAATGAATGCTTGGCCACTAATATTTAGAGGATTCTAATTTGAAGATAGCGCCTTTGATAAACATATATATGTAGACTGTCTCGCTGCTACCGAGGGCTTTTAGTGGGCTGTGACTAACTCGATATACCTATCTACAAATAAATCTTCAGGAGCGTCGACGAAATCTACCATTTCAATACATATTGAGTGCTGGGGCATGATTTTGACACGGAAATAAGGATACTAATGGACAAGGAAAACGGAGCTTGCTACGGTGTTCTGAACCGAACATATAGTTTCTATGGCATATAAGAAATGCAAGGATTCTGTAGCGAACATAATATTGATTGAATATTGCGCAGTCCGAAGTATGGGTTTCAGATTTCTTGGTACGAATTTCTTGGGAGACTTGGATAGTTTCAGCACCGTATCTATCCATAACCTTTGTAGATACATAGGTTTGTTGAAATCTTAAATATTTCTCATCGTAAATTTCTTAATAAGGGCAGACCCCGCCTAACCTATTTGACCTATTTTCGGCATATAAAGGGATATTTTATAGTCGATAAGTTTCCAGTTCTAAGTAGTAAGTAGTAGACAACGCAAAAAAGTTAAAAGTAAGCCATCTCAACAGCCTGTGTTGATATACCTATTTATTGTTACTAGGCCACTCAAATTAAGTTGACTTAAGATGAGTTGAGGTTAGATCTGTTGCAGTGAACTGATTTGAGGTGGTTTGAGGTGACGTGAGCTAAGGTAAGTTTAGATGAATTAGCTGAGGTGAGGTGAATTCAGTAGAGGTGTGATAAGGTAAGTTGATGTAAGGTGAGCTGAAGTAAGGTGGAGTGAGTTGGGGTGCCACTAAGCGGAGTTTTGACATTGAACAAACGGCCCTTAACCTTATTCTTAAAGCGCCGCTTAGCACGTTTCTTAAACCCTTCTGTGACATCCTTGGTACAGTTGCCAATTCCGATTTTGAAACCGAATTTTCGATATTTCATCTACAGAGCTGAAACTTTACACATATACGAGTGCATTTAGGAATGATTTTATATAACTTTTTAAGTGTTTCCATAACTCGATTGTCGATGGAAGTGGCTAAGGTACAGAACAGAAATTTCTAATAGTATTTATTTATATTTAGAGAAGAAACTTCATGTTATCCTCATGTGTAGATTTAAGAATGAATTAGTAGTATTTCTTATGAGTTTGGATAACTTGTGTATAGAAGGGAGTGGCTAAGGTACACCTATACCTTCATTAGCCTCCTTGATACATATGTACATACTTTTGTTACATAAAAAACTAGTAAAATATACATGTGTATACGCTGACAGGTAACAAGATCAACGGAAATAAGGTCAATTGATACTATTTCGCATACTGGTGTGAAATAAAGTCCATTGATATTATTACTTTTTCAAAACGGTTTATACTCTAAAATGCATACAGAAAAATAGATTATTTGATATTTCAAACATAATGAAAAATAGTATCACAGTGACATAGTGACAAGATCAACACGCACATGATGGATAACATAATACCAAACTCGTTATATGCATGCATTCAAAAAAATAGCGAAAGGGTAGCTAACTACGAGTATACAAATGTTGAAAGACTGAAATAATGTGTAAAATTAAGCAACTGTTAGATTAAAAAATCCTTACTTTTGACCACGGAATTGGGCCTTAGATTGCCTTTACTTACTTACTTGCTTACTTTTTATTTCTATAACTAATTTACCAAGTTTGGGAAGAAACAAAAAGTAGCTCCAAGCATTTTCGTTTTATCTGGCCCGTTAAGTAAGTTGCTTAATTTAAAAGGGATTTTTTAATTTTTTTGAACGATTTTGGTAAATTTTATTTGTCCCGCGCGGCAACACTGGTTCCAAACTAAATAGTATTTATGCTGCTATCTTAAATTTGAACTTTAAAAGAAACTTGAAAGATGTACGATTGTTATGGAATTTATTAGTTATTAAATAATTAAGTTTATGCATTTTATTTTTGTACTTGCTTTCTGCATTCTTTGTAGCAATGCTCCTATTTATTAGGGCTAAAATGAGAGCAACGTTTGCAAACAATTCAAGGAAATAGTATTTTGTGTAAAAAGTATTGATTGCATTTTGACGCTGGAAATTTTCTGTCTTCGGCACGATTTTGTCACGCGAGTAAAATGTGGCCATCAATTCAGCTAGGTTGTTAAATTTATGTCGGAACGTGCTTTAATTTCGAAGAAGCGTGTAAAAGAAGAGTTTTAAAAGTTGTTGCATTGTCTTAGATCAGGGACGGGCATTTTCATGTAATTGGGCTTCAAAATGCTGCTTGGTGCGACGTCGATACATGCAATGCGAATTTATACAAGGTAGTGTTGATGGCGAATTAAATTTTCGCCGCGGTACTACTGATTGTCAAAATGATGTGTTTGTTATAAACAAGGCGAATTCATTTTACAACAAACACATCATTTTGACATGAAGACGTACCTCGGCGAAAATCTAAATTCGCCATCAACACCACCTTGTATAAATTCGCCTTGGATACATGTATACTATCATTGCCTTCGTGCATCTTACGATAATTGACGATTGACTGATGCTTCGCTGATACTTCGGCAAAGCACATCAAATCAGTTGCTGTTGATAGTGTTCGGACGCAAAAGTTTTTGAAGTTAAACTTCTTAATGGAGTTCGGAGATGTTTGCGTTAAATCGAGGCACATTAAACAGGCAATATATTAAGGTCTAAGGGTCAAAACATAGTGGAGAATCTTTCTCATCACTATGCGCTCCACCATTGAAACATATCTGTTTGAAATCGACGCTTTGCTCGATGCTCTTCGCTAGCCACTTCACTATGTTTTTAGCCTAAAGCGTCAAAAAGTTCTACAGAATCGTTTCTTTAAGATCAAAGTGTTTAATGTGAAATACAAACAAAAATTTAGATAATACAATTTTAAATAAAAAATATAAAAATTGCTGCATCTTTCTTTCTTGGCAAATTTGTTTGCATCCCGAGGCATTGATCCATCCTTTTGTAGGCCCAGTAATAAACTTTTGGTCTCCGGAGGTAGGCGACGTACCAAAAACTGATTTTCAATGACTTATTTTGAATGAAAGAAAATATTTGACATTTTACAGGCCAAATGTATTAAAAAAAAAAAAGAAATCAACTGCGCTACTGCTACTACCTGTTCTATATTTAACGCCAAAATTGTGCATTCGCATAAAATAAACAGAAAGTTAGGGATGGAAGAGTGATCAAATTAAAAAAAAATAAGTTTCAAGATTTGGTAGTCTTTTAGTTTTCGGCGGTAGTAAGATGTAGTTGAGAAGCAATTTAGCAAAAAAAAAAGTGAAATCTCTTTCACAAATCTGGTATAGTCCGAGCTCTGGCTGTTGAGCAAGACTTCGCTCAATCCGAGATTACTCTCAATCGGGTACAATTTGGCATTAATTAGTCGCAACTAGTCTCATACGGGTACTAATGGAGATCAAATAGTCTTGACTCATCCCTTACGGATATAATTGGAGATCAACGATTTAATGATATAAACACACTTAATCAATTAAATTTCCTGTGCGGCGTTGGCACATAGAAAGAGTATTCGCTTAACAAACCTAAGCACCCTGGTAGCATACCATGTAGGTGGGGATGTGTCGCTTAGTAGTAAAAGTGCTACAAAGAAAGTAAGAGTTTTAAAAAACTCCAGAATTTTTCACGGAGTTCTCAGCAACAACAGATTTGAAAAACATTCTCTCCATAAAAATCGCTATTGTTTAGGCCTTTTTGATTTATATGAGATTAGTCAAATATTTCTTCATATCACAAAATTCATAGCTACAAAAGCATGGGCGTGTTTTTTTGTTTTATTTTTGTTATCACTAGAGCTATTAACACAATTGATGTGCTCAAGCCTTAGTTCAATTCAGCGCACAACAGTGCTATTCAGCCGCCTATTCAGCACATCCGCTGCATATCAAATGCAAGCGCACCTCGCCGTTTGATTTACGGCGTTCGACTTCTGTGCGCAATGTGTGCAAATATATCGCGCCTAACGAACTGTGCCATTTACACTTGGCTCTCTTGGCTTTGTTGTTATTGTTATTATTATTTCGATTGGTGCCTTTTGCAGGCAGGCAGGCAGGCAACATTCAATATTGGCAATATTTTGTTGTTCGCGACAGAATAACTATAAAAATATCTGCATATATATGTAAATATATAGTATAGTATACGCATTTGCGCCGATATTCCTATGCTCGAGCTAAGCTGGGTTGTGCTCAGTTATATGTGTATGTTTGTATGTACATAGTAGGAATGTGTCTCCACCCACACAGAGTTACCGTTCACATTCGGATCAGCGCTGTTTAAGTGTCGGCTGCATAGTCGCGCTGCGAGCAAAAGGGTGTTGGAGTGAGGTGTTTGGGTTCGATTTGCAAAACCAATAATGACATGACTTTTAGGTTTGATTGGTACATAAACGCTTGTATAGTGTACGCAAATACGCATACACGCGTGTGGGTGTGTGTGTGTGTGTTTGTAAACAGTGTCCCTCATACCTACGGTGCCCAGATTTGTGTGGGCAAAAAATTAGGACATTTTTAAAGCATCGAATCCGAACATACAATTTTATTTTTAGAATAAAACGACATAATATCTTTTGATACAGTTTTATTAAGACAAAACAAAGAAAAAAAACTTGAAAAATTATCGCAAAAATGCATGCACACAATACATACGGTGGCGAGAATGTAAACAAAGAAAAGACATTTTAGCAAGTTTTGGCTACTTTGTTTAAAAAAATTTTATTATTTTTTTATGGAGATATAGCTTACCATCTGAAAACATGTAAATCAAAATTTCACACTTTGTACAACATTTACGAAAAATTCGACGAATATTTACAAATGTTAATCAAAATTTTAAAGTTTTTAATCAGATTTTTTGATTATGCAGCTTTTTAGCCCATTAAATCTTGGTATAACAATGTGAAAGCTTCTTCCAGAAAATCAATGAATTTGTCAGAACCTATCAGTCCTATCGGAAAGTGATGTACACATGACTTATGGAGAATTTTAATAGCTTTGACTTGATTTGAGATCGTTAAATTGGTTCGTAAGATATACGTGGTAACGTGGAACCACTTTTTGTTTTAAGCTGAATAACGGTAAATTGCAAATATCCAGAAAACGTATCCATAGAAAAAAAATCAACTCGATTTTCGCAATAACCGAGCAATTCTACATAAAAATTGGATAGCGGCGTCTGGAGAAAAAAAAAACCAAACTAAAATTTGTGAACCAGTGTATTCAGCGGTACGCCAAAATCGGTACGAATGGTCACCGTAATCATACCATAAAATATGTACACACACTCAAATAATATTTGTTATTTGTGGGTTTGAAGAAGGATGTGCGGCTGTCCGGGTGTGTGTACGGCTGTGTGTGTGTGTGTGTATGGGTTTTTGGTTTGAAAAGCATTCTCCACAAATGTATGCTCTATTAATCGCGCTTACCACGGCGCAAAAGGATAATGTCAACAATTGGATTGAGTTGCAAAAACAAGTGAGTATGTAAACATATGCAGAAATAATCCAACAGCTTTAAAATATATGTATGCCACTTGCTGGGATTTTCAAACATGGGTGTGCACACATACATATCTACATATATATATATATATATTTGTGTGTATGTATATATTCGACTGTGCTGGTTTATAGAAAAGTGGGTTTGCATTGACGGATTAGCGCTTAGCTGGTTGTTTGATATAAAAAAAAAAAAATGCCAATTTGTGGAATAGCAAAACCAGCCGGTTTTGTTTTGTTGGAATTCAACAACTTAATCAATGGCAATACTGAAACGATTTTTGCTATATTAATTACATATAAATCGTCACTAATTAAGATGCGTGTGAAAAAAATTGCTTGTCACCAGGAAATAATTTCGCTTTATAGGAACAATTTCCTTTATAGTGAAGAATCGATAAATTCTCTCTATTTTAGGATCTATTTTAGTTTAAATTAAATATTAGCTTTTGTAGCTGTTTAGTATTAATACACATATATATGTATTAATTTTTCTTATGTTCATTTCAATTGATGTGGAAGCAGGGAAAGTAAAAATCAAATTAAAAAAAGTCAATTCAAAATAGTTTCAAATGTGATAAAAATTTTAAAATAAAGGTCGCTTATTCCCTAATTTGATGGGCTGTTATGTAGCTTTGCACCTATAAATAAAACAACAAGCGCCTTTTAAATATTTTAAAATTGATCAAATTTGAAATTTTTTAAATAAATGAGTAAACAAATTTTTGGGTTAGGCCACTTCTGCTCTCACGGCCTCATATTTAGATAGATCTTAATGATTTTCATATTAGTCCTTATACGATCGATAAGTACACACACAATTTTATGGTTTTAGCTGCCTACATAAAGGAGTTATATCGCAAAAATTTGTATCTGAACAATACAATAGGATACATAGCTTATAGAGCACCGATTTCGACGGTTTTCTCAGTAGACTTTGTATGATTATTTAGAAAATAGCTCACGGAATCGCTCAGTTCTAGCTGTCCAATTGAAAAAGTTTTAAAGTACAACAATTAGTTGTAGGGATGCAATGGGTTATAGTGACCTGACCTTTATCCTTTTAACTGTAAATATACTGTTGATAAAAAGTGAACAAAATACGAAATTTCATGCCCCCAGCTGCAAAAGAAAACTCATATCTGAATATTCAGTTGTATGGGAGCTACATACATATATGTTGTATCTAGTGTACCGATTTTACCGGTTTCGACAAATGATTCATATACATATTACCAGCTTACCAAATATCAGTCGGCTATCTCGAAAACTGAGGGACTAGATTGCGTTCACGAATAAGACTAATCGGTTGATATCAGTGTTCCATGTACCTGTTACTCAGTGATGATATTCAAGAACAAACGCTACGTTTGCAGATGGGTTTCTTCTAGACTACTGCGGGATTTGCAAATATGCCGTTTTCGTCTATTCACAAGGGGAGACTGAAAAACCTTGAGCCTAAGTATCTTAAAGTCCCATTAATATTTTCTGCTGCATGTCACCAATTGCTAAAATGCATAGTAGTATACTGTTCAACGACTATAATCCTTAAAAAACCACAATAAACGGAGAATATTATGCCATATTGTTGACAAAAGTGCTTCAAGTGGTTGCCGACAAGCGGAGAGGCCGAAGGAGTTCCAATAATGCACCTGTGGAAATTGTGCGAGCTGCAAGGCGGGCCCTGACCAAAACTGGATTTGAAGAAATCAACCACCCACCACGCAGTCCAGTCCTGACCCCCCGCCGATTACTTCCTGTTCTCCAATATGTAGAAAAACTTTCGAGGACAAAGACTTTCGAATGAAGAAGAAATAAAGGCGCGCATTTCGAAGACATAGGCGGCGAATATTTTTTTCACTGGATTAAAAGCCCTTTATTATAAATGTATGAAGTGCATTAGAGTAGAGACAGACTTTATAGAAAAATATAATTTTTATACATTTCTATCAGCTATTTTTGCACCTTAGACTCAAAATCTTCTAGTCTCCTCTTTTACATCAGATAATGGATTGATTTATAAATATTTCATTGTTTTTACAAGTGCTGAAAGAGGAATAAGTATTTATATACCCACATTGAATTATTTTAATCAATAAATAACTACTCAGAGCAAACGGAACAATAAAGAGCTTCCTTATAGGTGCTTTAACTGTTCATTTGCTCGTTGATTTGTCTGTCTATTCGTCTGTCCGTCGCCCACCGTCTTTACTTGCGTTCCACAGCGTACTTTTATAGCTGAAAGGATGCGCATAAAAGATAAAGAGCATATTTATGAGGCGAAAATTGTGACGCCGAATGCCACGAGACATGGCAGTTCAGTTAAAGAATGCTGAATTGTTGGTGTCGCAAATGGAATGTTTTTGTTTTTTGAAGGCGCAGAATAATTTCACATTTGGTAGTAAATAAATACATAGATGCTGTGTAGAGAAATTCACTCTTAATGTACATGCGGCGCATATCTTTAAATAAATATTTACGCTGAATATTAAGAAGCTATAAGAACATGCGATAAGCTTATGGACCAGCAAGAATGATAGAATGTAATCTCTTCACCGTGATGAACCTGTTAGAGCGTCAATACGTCAATTGTTGGGTGTATAACGGTGGTCATAAGGGGGGACTCATTTCCTCAGCAAACAAATAATAATACCGATTGAACCAATTCCTTTTCCAATTGAAGTTAAGGAGATCCAGCAGTTACATTTCCGTTATCTATGATAGGCTTCTAAAGGTGTGGCATTTGATTCGCTTCGACTGAATGCCCAGAGATCGACACAGAAAGTGGTAATTTGATTCCTCCTAATTCTCATCTTCTCATCGTTGGTATTGGCTCCTGTGATGACACCGTTAAGAGCTCTGGCTGCAGAGTTGTTGAGCTTCAAAAGGTCTTGCATCGTTTTTCTATCTAATCGCGACCATCAGTGCGCATGGTCCCTTAGTCATTTCCAGTGGCTACGATGTACTCAAAAATGTTCCATTTGTGATCTCAAACGGTGGTTGTATACAGTTGTCTGCCTTATTTATTGGAATGTCAGAGTAATTTCTGCCATCTCATCAGCTGCCTCGTTTACCTCGGTACTGCTATGTCCGGTAACCCGTGTTCTCGGAGTGCCCTGTGCATGACCCCATTCCAACCTTATTGAAGGTTCCTAAGTGTCTTGTAAGCCAACCAAGGAGTTGGTATGTCTGATTCTATTATTTTTCCTAATGTTAGAAGATAGTCTTCCCAGTGTTTGCCGGTTAAAAGATGATTATCGGCTTGAAATATTTTATCTAGGACAACGGCACTGCTCCTTTGAACGGATGGAAAGACTTGATAGCTCAAGCTACCTTCACACATCTACAATGTTTAAGAACTTTCCCTTCAATGCTTGGTGCGATTTGCTGTTTCAATACTCGCGTCTGAAAAAACCCGCAGCTCAAGGCCGCTCAAAAGCCATCTTGCTTTAAAGCACCGAATCTGTATAGTAGCTTTTGGTGTCTTGGTCCACAAAAATTCTTTCTTTGCGGTTCTAATTCGAATTTTGTATGGTCTTCACGTCATCTGCTTTTTGCCTTATTAAATAGTTGTTGATGTCAATCCTAGTCTTCTAGCAAACCGGTTTGGGTTTGGCTCGTGATCGAGATATAAAGAGATTAAATGAATTGCCAATATTTGCATTCCTTAGTGTGGGGTATTGGATGCCAGTCAGAGAAAATTTTCCCAGCTAGATTCCTTAGGACTCCTTGTGGGCCATGAAATCGAATTAATTGCTCCAGACTAGATTCATATTCGAAAACTACATATTTCTGCTGTAAAATTAAAGCTGATGCACGTAAGATTGCGCGCTGCTTAAAGTTTTCTTGTCCGTATTTTCGTCTGGGAACAAATTTGATTAGTTGGTGAAGGCGCCAGCGAAGAACGGGAGTAATGGGGTAAATAAATTTTGCTTCCTACTGTTAGTTCATCTAATATATAAAAATCTCGTGTCACGGTGTTAGTGGTCGAACTCCTCGGAAACGGCTGGACCGATCTTTATTAATTTTTTTGTGTATATTTGGTAGATATGAGAATCGGATGTAAAGTATATTTCATACCGCTAGGTTCAGGGGGCGTGGCACCTCCCATACAAACCGATTTTTTCATACTGCAAATCTCTGGAAGTGTTCATGGTAGAGTACTCTAACTTGGCATGGAGATATATCAAACCAATCGCATACTCATGGAGAAAAATTGTGGTTATTGGAAAAGGGGGCGTGGCACCTCCCATACAAACCGATTTTTTTATACTGCATATCTCTTGAAGTTTTCATGGTAGAGTACTCTAACTTGGTATGGAGATATATCAAACCAATGGCATACTCATGGAGAAAAATTTTGGTTATTGGAAAAGGGGGCGTGGCGCCTCCCATACAAACCGATTTTTTTATACTGCATATCTCTGGAAGTGTTCATGGTAGAGTACTCTAACTTGGTATCTAGATATATCAAACCAATGGCATACTCATGGAGAAAAATTGTGATTATTGGAAAAGGGGGCGTGGCACCTTCCATACAAACCGAATTTATCATACTGCATATCTCTGGAAGTGTTCGTGGTAGAGTACTCTAACTTGGTATGGAGATATATAAAACCAATCGCATACTCATGGAGAACAATTGTGGTTATTGGAAAAGGGGGCGTGGCACTTCCCTTACAACCGAATTTTTCATACTGCATATCTCTGAAAGTGTTCTTGGTAGAGTACTCGAACATGGTATGGAGATATATCAAACCAATCGCCTACTCATGGAGAAAAATTGCGGTTATTGGAAAAGGGGGCGTGGCACCTCCCATACAAACCGAATTTTCCATACTGCATATCCCGGAAAATGTTCATGGAAGAGGACTCGAACATGGTATGGAGATATATGAAAGCAATCGCATACTCACGGAGACAAATTATGGTTATCGTAAAAGGGGGCGGGGCACCTCCCATACAAATCGAATTTTTCATTTTGTTTAACTTTGGAAGTGTTCATGGTAGAGTACTCGAACCTGGTTAGGAGATATATGAAAACAATCGCATACTCATGGAGAAAAATTGTGGTTATTGGAAAAGGAGGCGTGGCACCTCCCATACAAACCGATTTTTTCATACTGCATACCTCTGGCAGTGTTTACGATAGAGTACTGGAATTTGGCAATTAGGGTGTCCCTATCCAAAAAAAATTTTCTCTATTTTTTTCTTTTAGATCTTTTGGTATTTTTGTATGAAAAATCTAATATATAAAAATATCGTGTCACGGTGTTTGTGGTCGAACTCCTCCGAAACGGCTTAACCGATTTGAATGAAATTTTTTATGTATATTTCGTAGGTATGACAATAGGGTGTAAAGTATGTTTCATACCGCTAAGTGAAGGGGGCGTGGCACCTCCCATACAAACCAAATTTTTCACACTTTATATCTCTGCAAGTGTTCATGGTAGAGTACTGGAACTTGGTATGTACAAGACATATAAAATCAATCGCATAGTCATGAAGAAAAATTTGGCTTATTGGAAAAAGGGGCGTGGCACCTCCCATGCAAACCGAATATTTCACACTGCATATCTCTGGAAGTGTTCATGGTAGAGTACTTGAACATGGTATGGAAATATGAGAAATCACTCCCATACTCTTAGAAAAAATTGCGTCTATTTTATAAGGGGGGTACGGCGCCTTTCAAACGGTACTGAAGCTATTACGTATCTTTGTATGCACAAAAAATTTTGCTAGGTTATTTAAGATGGTAATGGAAATATGCCTTCCGACAACCACGAAACCGTAATATTAGAAGATAAACGCGTCACTGAAAATCATGGACGTGAACTGTTGGTGAAAATGTTGTACCAAAATGTTTCAATACAAAAAATTAATTTTGGGCGGGACGAAGTTCGCCGGGTCTGCTAGTATGCATATATTAATAAGTGTGCCATCTGCCTTCACTCCGTCATCATCAAATATTTATGCGCAAATTGAGTCTCCTCATGTTGCCACGCATCACAAATTGTCACACAAGAACTATTGCAGAGCTTAGCTCATTTAACTAAGACCAATCGGCTGCTTACAACCGCAACTCACACAGATACACACACACACACACATACACACACACATACACATGCACCAAACATTGCAATAAAGAAAGATATCTTATCAATATTCGTACGAATTCTCAGTTTAGTGGCAACAGCTTTTTGTTTATCCGAAGATCTTTGCTTTATTAAGTATTCTTGAAGCGTAATAAGATATTATACACTTGACCACTTTTGCAACGCTGCCACATTTACTGTACTTACATACACACACCCATTCTTAACTGTAACTGTTGTCGTCACTCAAGCAAGATTTACCACACACATGAATGCGCTCGTTCGTTTATTTAGTTCTATCCATCGAAGAAGCCTTGAGACCCATCCGACAGCCACATTGACCAGCTCGTCATACAGCAAGCTACCTCCTATTTACGCAATCAGGCGACGGAGCCTCCAACTCTGCAGCTCAGCAACTCAACCAACGCTTCGACAATGTATCGACAGTCAATCGACTAATCGACCATCCTAGCGCACCGACCGCCCAGTAACCTAGCATCCTCTCGTCCGTTCGTCCATTCATACATACCAACCAATACACCAAAACATCGAATGTGAGTCAGTCATTCATCTGTGGTTATCCACAACTGGCATTTTTGGCACTTTGGTTTAGACGAAGGCAGTGTGGCTTCAATGTTGTCATTGAAGCATAATTTGTGACAAGTATTCGGGCGGTAGTGGATTTGGGTTGATGTGGCGTTAGCTGGCCGCTGGCAAATGTTGATTGGCTGTCATTTTTTGTTGTGATTCTCTGTGCTGGCTCAGCTTGGGTGTTTGTGCCTGCGGCGTCTGGGCGGTGCTGTGCTGTGGGTGGGGGAAGGTCCTTTGCTGTCGTCATTGCTTCTAACCTTAATCAAAAGTCAATCTCGGTCAATGCTGAAGCTTCATTAAGTTCTCGCAGTTGACCGTAAAGACATTGTAAAGCAAAATACATAATAAAATGCAACAAAAAGGAAAAACAAAAACTGTGGAGGACAGAAAGCACCTTAGATTGCAATTATGATACGAGTAAAATAAACGAAAATGTACTTGTAAATACTACAGATTTAGAGAGGCTTTTCTAAATTTTAGATGAAGGGTTTAAAACAGGTGCGAATGTTTTGTTCCTGCTCGGCTTTTTCCAAATTCGAATGCCTTGTAGACGATAAATTTTGATAATATGTATATTAAGCTCTGGTTTGAAACGGAACAAAGAAAAAAAAAATACTTGCAGAATTACACAAATGGGTAGTGACCGCCAGCCTATCCGCAAAACAATAAGAATGAACCCATCCAATAAACTGAACAGTGAGTTGTGCGCCTAGAAAAAAACAAATCATTAACTGTACGTATTTATAAAGCGTCGACGTTTGCAGAGTTTTGACGAGTTTAACTCTGAAAGATTGACGAAGAAGATAAGATGGCCCGAGTGCCACCAATATCGGACAGTGGTAAAGAAAGTGCTCTTTCACCTTCCTCTTTCTCTGGGCAGCCTTAACCAAAGTCGTTTCTGGAAATGTATATCGTCGTTTAAAGTACAAAACCGCATATCGTCATTCGGCAAAACCGCGTAACTGACATTTGCTGCCAAAAATTGGATTTGCTCACACAAGCTCTTGGCTCAAGCCTTATCTATTTGTCTTGAAATAAGCCAGAAATGCGATTGCCTAACAAAAAAAGAGAACCATTTTGAAATATGATTGTTTTTACTCGCTAGAAAATAATTTATGCAACCTCAAATACGCGGTTTTGTACTTTAAACGTCGATATGTATGTATTCCCACGAGATGATAAGGCAGAGCGCGACTTTCTCAAGTGCCGAAATTCTTTTCTACTCTTTCCTTGAGGGAATCTGTGTGGTAAAGCTAATTTTCAAAGCTAAGGGTGATGGCTTATAATCTGGACTCTAATTTTGGTAGGAAAATGTCTAGTATTTTCTGTAACAAAATCTTTATTCCTTCCATCGATGTAACGAAAAAGCTACAAGAGGGAAGCCCCACCTTCTACGAATAAAATTAAGATTATGATTAAAAATATTACCAAGATTAAGAATAAGATAAAGATAAGGATTAAGATTAAGACTAAGATTAAGATAAATATTAAGATTAAGACTTAAACTAGCATTAAGATAAGGATTAAGATTTAGATTGAGATTAAGATTAAGATGAAGATTAGCATTAAGGAATAGATTAAAATTAGGATTAAGGTTAAGATCAAGATTAGGAGTGAAATTGAGATTAAAATTAAGACTAGGATTAAGACTGTTACTTGGAATAAAATTAAGACTAAGATTAAGATTAAGATTAAGTCGAAGATTAAGATTTAGACTAAGATTAAGATTATGTTTAAGCTTAGGATGGAGATTAAGGTTAAGACTAGGAGTAAGATTTAGATTAAAATTAAGATTAAGATTACGAGTAATATTAGGATTAGGATGAAGATTAAGACTAATATTAAGTTTAAGATTAAGATTAAGATTAATACAAAGGCTATTTTATTATAAGGATTAAGTTTAGGATTAAGTTTAAGATTAAGATTGAGACTAAGATAAAGATACAGTTTAAGATCAAGATTAACATTGAGACTAAGAATAAGATTAAGATTAAGTCTAAAAAAATTCATAACTTCTGAACCTGGATTTATTTTTTTAATGAATATGATTTGGTCAAATTAAATAAGGGAATATGGGTCGTAATTTCAAAAATTGCTTAGAAATCGCCGTCATATCAAAAGATATTTGATATGAAAATATATTGAGATGGTAAGACAGGTATATATGTAGATTCATTACCTCTCCAATGACACCTCAACTTGCCTGTTTTATCGATGTTTGCCCATAAATTATACATATGAATAAATTTAAAAAAGAAATTTGTAAGTAAAAATTTCACTTCGGATTTATTGTTAATTGTACGAGTACGAGTATATTCTTGATTTTCTGCTTAAATTCGTTCCATTCCTCAGCGACATTTTCTGACTACCTCTTTATTTGCCAATAAATAAATAAATTTCATAAATCCATTTATTAATTTTTTTCTCCATTTCCTGCTGAGATGTCATAGATTATTTGGTTGCCAGTTTGATAAGGAAATGCCATTTTTGTTTTGAAAATTGCATAAGTACACACCCACACCAACACACACACACACACACATATAAACAAATATGAAATTTTTCTACACAATACCCACACACATAAATCCAGAAACTTAGTTTGAGTGCATTTGTTGCTTAAACTGTAAAGCACAGTTTCCCCCCCGCGGGAATTATATTTAGTAGAGGCAAGGAGACGAGCCGCCGCCGCCCAATCGTCCACCTGTCAAGTTGCACTACATATTTTTTGAGTTGTTTGTTATTCGATATTTTTCTCATTTTACTAAGCTTTTTTTTTTTTACTTTACTTTGCTGTTTTGATGTTCAATTTCTAATTCTTGATTTTTGTATTTGCGCTGAAGAAAAAAGGCATCTAACTAAAAACAAAATACGAAACTAAATAAAGCACAGCGCAGCAAGTTGCCGTGACGTTGAACGGGTAATGCGGATTATGTGCCATGTTTTCCGTTTCGTTTCCACACACATGCATCTACATATATGTACATACATACATACATACATACCTTTCTCCATTTCCTCCTCAAACATCGACCGTACCGAGAATTTGCTGCTAGGCGGTTGCTTGCAATCGTTGCATCACTACCAACACCGACTGCCGTATGAATTCAAGCGATTATATAAACAAATATATACGAGTAAGCATATCGGCGAAATACATACATACGTATGTGCTGGAAAACCTGTACATATCGGAGTGTGTCCTCAAATGTTATCCCAGTGAATTAAAAGATTTGAATTTTTCAATATTTGTAAAGAAAGCCTTTTGAAAATCAACGAACTTTTTTAAATGACTTCGCGACGAGTTTTCGTAATCATTCAGGAGATTTGCCGACTGGAACTGTTCTATTAAATTATTTATGAGATGAGTGATGATCAGGGAAAGCTTTTACTACAGAAGAGGTAACTTTGGTTCCGCTCCGCTGTTTCATTCATGTTGCCTTTCGGACTTCATTTGCTTGTTGGGTTAACAAATCTGTGAGCATTGTATCCGTTTGTGTGCTTGTTCGTATGCGATATGTTATTTATTAAATGGAAAAATCAAATACAAAATTAAGGAACCTCTAACAACGAAAAAGCAATAAAAATACAGAAACCAAAAAAAAACAAAAAACAGCAATAAATTGAGTTGTACAGCACAGCGCAGCTCAGCCCAACCAGCATTCAACGGAACCAAAAATTGGGACAACAAAAACAAAGTTAGATGCATATATTTTGATGAAAACAAGTGTACGTATATGTACATATATATATGTATACAAACTGTTTTACTATAATACTGGCGCAAACATTGAAAGTTTACTTCTTCCACGCTGTAGCCACCAGCTTAGCATAGAAAGTGAAGAAAAAAAAAGGAAAACATTGAAATTGTGCGAACGAAAACAAATTAAGTTAAATTTCTAAATATAACGGTGCAATAGTTTGAACAGATAACCGCATTGTTATTTTAGAAAAACAATCTAAGCCGCAGGCAATAAAATTGGCAACGTATGCTGCTCCATCCATTCTGTTACCACCACAACACTAAACTGCGGCCACATAAAGTATATTTCTCTCTTTATAGCACGGTTTTATAGCATGATTTTATAGCATAGACATCTGGACAAATAGGGAAACAAATCATGTTATGGCAGCTGAGTCCCAGCATGTAGGTCTGTTGCAGAATAGGTTGGGAACACCGAAACGGTGTTTTTTCGGAAGCAATTGAAGTTAAACTTGTTTTTCCTATAAGCTCACCACATTATGGGTAGTTTTCTGCATAATTATGAACAAAATTATCTTAATATTACCCATAATTATAGTCATAATCTTAAGGCTTAACCAAATTTTGGTCTTAATCTTAATATCCATCTTTATTTAATCTTATTATTAATTTTAATTCTATTCTTAGTCTTATTTTAATCATAATCTTAATCCTAATTCTAATTTTGGTCTTAATATTGTTCTTAATCTTAATCTTAATCCTTATCTTAAACTTAATCTTAATCTTAATCTAAACATTAGCTTTAGTCTATACTAATCCTGATCTTAATCTGAATATCTGTCTATATTCCAATCTTAATATTAATCTTAATCTTAGTCTGTATCTTTACTTTATCTTAATCTTTATCCTAAACTTGATTTTAAAGCAAATTTTGGTCTCTATCTTAATCTTAATCTTAATATATATGTTTATTTTAATCTTAATCTCATTCTTATTATTATTATTAATCCTATCTTAACATTATTTTAATCACAATCTTAATCTTAATCCTAATTGTAGTCTTAATGTTATTCTTATTCTTAATCATAGTCTTAATCCTAGTCCTAATCTCAATCCTAATCTTAGATTTAATTTTCCCCTTAATCTTAATATTAATCTTAATCTTAATCTTAGTGTTTATCTCAATCTTAATATCCATCTCTATTTTGATCTTGATTTTATAATAAATTTTAATCTTTCTACTCCTATTCTTAATCTTGATTTTAATCTTATTTTCAATTTTAATCTTAATCTTTCCTTTTCTTAATTTTAAACCTAATTTTAGTCTTAATATTAATCTTAATTACAATCTTAATCTAAATCTAACCTTAATCTTAATCGTTTCCAAAAATAGCCGCCATTCCATCTGTTCAAAGATCTTGTAGGCTTTTCGATTCATCGGATAAACCGTTACGATAAACACAGAAGTCACCTAGTTGTGCAGTCGCTAATCTTTTAAATGGTTATCTGCATTAAAGAGAAAAATACCTAAAAAAAAGTCCAAGCGACATCGTAAAAAACTTAAGGTTTATTGACATTTTAAGAACGTCTTCGAAAACAGAATTCTGTTTATCGAAATTTATTGGCGTATTAACTTTCATACCGCTGATATACCCAAACGTTTTTGTTTATATACCTAAATGGATTTTTATGAATGTTAATACATATATATTTATTTTTATATTATTTGTTTACAAATCTGCATACACATAAATTTATATAGTATTTTTAAAACGATTTCCACCGCTAGCCATTTATGCNATCTGCATACACATAAATTTATATAGTATTTTTAAAACGATTTCCACCGCCAGCCATTTACGTAAATAAGCGCCTCTCAAAAGGCCAAACTAATGTTTTATGTTGTTTGATTAAGTGATAGAGCAGATTTGAAAGTTTGGCTTTTATCGTGGACGCACACCACAACGACAACAATGAAAAAGAGCAACACAAGCAGAAAGAAAAAAAGAAACAAAATCAGAAAAATAATAACAAACCAGCATTGACAAACCCACTGACCGATTTGCCAACAAATTCGTATTTTCAGCGCTATTGCCCGTCCATGTGCGCGTGTGTGTATCTGTGTGTGTATGAGCGTGCGTGAGAGTCAGCCTTTCATTTCATTCCACTAGCTGCACCATGACCGTGATCCATGCTCCACGATGCACTAGCTCAGCAATCTCGAATGTGCGATAACCAATGTGTCCATTTTGTTGTTATTTATTGCAGTTGCAGTCTTTACGTTGAAATATGGAATATATGCATGTATGTATGTATACATATTTGTTCAAACAACTTTTAATTAATATTTTCCTTGTTATTTTTCAATGCAATAATTTAGTTAGTCGCTATGAAGTGTTTACTATAAATTAAGCACTTTGCTTGTTGTGGTTAGACAAGTAAAAGTGGCTGTAAAGCTATTATAAATGAGTGCATTTTGTTTGTGTGGTTAACGGTGTGAAAATATTGAGATGCAAGCATAATTTTTAAGTACGCATATACAGGGTGTCTCATGAGGGACCACAGGGTACGCAGTACTGTCTCGGACGTTACAAATGCTGCTCTTCGTGTGGCCTCGTCATAAATACTTAAAAGGCTGTTATTGTACCGTTTTCAACAAGTTACAAATAAAGCCTTGCTTCGGTCATTCTTGGAGGGCCAGTGATTGTATACTCCGTTGAGGTTCAATATGTAGGGATTACGCTTGATAAGAGATTTAATTGGAACTCCCATTTTGAAAAACTTTTGCTGAAACCACACGGCCCATGGTGCCTTCAGGGCTCTGTTCAAGCCGGAGCAGCCACGTGGGAGCTGCAATTTCAACTCTCAAACGTTTGTTTCTATGCAAAAATGAAAGATTCCTGAATTGGAAACATTCGGAATTTCTGATTAGATAACTGAGGAGATGTGCTTTGGCGGAAATTGCTAATTGCGAAGATATGAGGCTCCTTTCTTTTTATGTAAAGACATTCATAACAACCAAGAATATAATTTTTTTTTTATTTAGAGTATTCAGCATATTGTATTTAATTGTGGATATAATTTAGAAAAACTTAAAGAAAGGTCACACATCGAGGATTAGCTAAAAATTCTTTTATTACTGAGTCAATATTAACATCCAGATTGCGGTGAATATTGAGAAAAGCTAGCCAGCCCATTGTGTGCTCGTTCTCTGCCCATGCTTAGTTGTTTTTTTATTAAGCTACAGAGCAAGGCTCCCCCTAGAAATGTTCCGTTGTTCATAAAAACCTGCCCTGTGAAAACGTAAAAAAATCGGACAACGGAAGGACGTGCCTCGAAATGCCCTAAAGTTCAGCGTTTTCATGCAATTTTTCACAAAGTGGTCATAATTGCCTATAAGTCAGTGGGAAATTTAATACATATATCTTAATGGCACTTGATGTAGTTTCGCTCCCAAATGTCAAATATGGCTAACCTATTTTTAAACCCCCCCAACGTTTAGGGCCGTTGAGGCGCGTCTTTCCGTTATCCGATTTAAAAAATTTTCGCAGGTCATGTATTTTTTAATGGATAACACAGCCCAACAAAAATATATAAAAAAATTTTGGTACGGCAAATGTTAAAACTGGTTTTGATAATCTTTTTTTGTGTTTATTACAAATCCGTAAGCATAAAGTTTCCATGAACCATATTGAAATATTGCCATATGGGTAGCAAACTGAAGAGGTTTAGGAAAGATTACCGCCGAAAATAATTTTGAAGAGGATTACCACCTGTTTGAAAAATTTTATTTGATTTAATCGATGAAATAAATGAAATATTACAATGCGGTTATTAAACAACACAAAAATGCCTTTAAGGTACAGCGAAACACGCCGGGTATATGCTAGTTTTAAATAAAAATAAGAAAATTGTCATCAAAATTTCAAACTTTATTTTGAGATTTTTTGGATATGCAGTTTTATATCCCATTTTAAGTACATAGAAAACACCGTTGAATTTGGATAATGTTTTTTTTTCGTCGAAGGTGTAACGGGTTTCATCCATATAAAAATAAATTGTGTTTTTTCGTTATATGAAAGCAAATTTATTTTATTTTTAAAATTTAACGCATATTGTGATGGATACCCGGCCGCTATGGGATCGAATGTACTGAGGTCGCTGACGAGCTGGCACGAGAAGGATCTTTAACCGCGTTTTAAGGATCGGAACCAGTTGAGAATTTGTCTGTACTCTTAGAATGACGTGGCTATTATATCCACGGGAGCCCACCGCCGTAAAGCCCTTGAAGGTTTAATCATTTCATTTCCGACATATTAAGGCAGTGTCACAAGATTGGGATACAATATGCACGAATATTTTTCTTTATTCCAATCAAGAAAAACTACACAAAAATTGTCTTAAAATTTTTTTTTTAATTAGCCCAATATAAAAAAATGTATTAGTCTGTCCTAATGCACCGATCGTGTGACACTGCCTTTAAGCAAAAATTCTCAATATCAGCCGTACCTCGCCGAGCCATGACCAATCTTCGAGTATGGAGTTTATGTAATTAAGAAGGCGGTGTTTAACGGTATAATTCTCCATTTATGTGACAATAGCAAGGCGCACAACAACAAATTGCAGGAGCAGCTCGGCCAAGTAAGTGGCAAAATATTTTAACGTGAAATATTATTTTATCTAAGTACTTACTTTCTTACACTTATGTATGTATGTATGTATCAAGGAAGATATATTTATTTTCGTTAAAAGCTTTTCTATCATTCCAGCAAACTGCATAATCCCGTATTTAAATATACCCTACAGGAAATGGGACTAGTTTGTAACTAACTACTAACTAGCTGGTAGTCGACTATTTCCTTTGGCCGTTAAATAGCGAGACCGCAAAATAGTGAGAACTGGTTTCCTCTGCATTAGATGTCAACTAACTTGTAGCTAACTGCTTTCGGACATATCAATAAAAAAAGGATTTTTTTTTAATTTTTATTTATTTACTTATTTTATTTAACATTACATATTAGCTTATTTGTTAAAATATTCTTTTGTAGTTGGTCTCATATTTGAATTCGATCAGGCCTAACATCAAAATGTTACCACAAAATTTCGACCTTTATTTTATTTGTCCTGAATACGAAAAAGAATCTGCGAAATTCAAAAAAAGTGCATTGAGAGTAGTTTTTGTATGAGCATGTTTAAATAGAAACTTGTAAAGAAAACAAACGCCCGATAACGTCCGCATGACTCCTGCACGACTTTACAACTAACTTAAAGTTAGCAAAAAAGCTAACTAGAAGTTGGTTATTTCAATCAATTGATAATTTTTTTCTGCAGGGCATGTGGGGGCAATATATGTACGTATTTCTATGTATGTATGTATGTACATTTTATTTACCAATTACTTGTATTGTTGCAAGCGCCACGCCTGCATTTGAGCCGCAAGCGCGTAACAAATGGCTAGCAACAATCAAAGCGTTCTACAAAAGCGAAGAAAAGCAAGAAAAAAAGCGCAAGCTTAAGAGAAAGATGGAATACGTACGACGAACGCTTAGCTGGCTGTAGGATATTAATCAGTTTCCACACATTTACTTATTCATACATACATACATACATACAAGCGTGTACACGTATTACGGGTATTAAATTGTTTTCCTAGCCATCTACCGGCATCCATATGTGTGTGTATGTATGCATGTATGCATGTGAGTATGTGTGTAGTTTTTCAGGCAAGCGGAAGAAAAAATTGCCATGAATAGTCGCGCGCGAAAATCGCAAATGCAGCGCAGATTTACGGCAAACACACAAAAATTCCGCATACGCCCCGGTGGGTGCGCCGCAATGCACGCTTTTGTGGTTGTTTGGCGACTTGGTTTGCCTTTGCCACAGCTTGAGTCGCTTGTGGGCGGGCTGGCTGCCTTGTGTATGGCTTAAATTTCAAAGTGAGCGATGCGTTGCCATTACAGCTATAACGATGCGAGATTTGCTGGGGAGAGTTATATGTATCANCGTTGCCATTACAGCTATAACGATGCGAGATTTGCTGGGGAGAGTTATATCATCGCTAACAGCAACTGCAACAGCCGCGTGCAGCAGCGTGCGTTCTCAGTGCAGTGTCACCGCCGCCTGGTTTGTTGTTATTGTTGTTGCAAGAGTTACCCCTTTGAAGTTTTTCATCTACCCAACTGCGGCGTTGTTGTGATGCAAAATATTCCATAACAGTTGCAGGCAATTGCTGCAATTTGCACCCCTGCTGCCCCTCTGGGCTTTGTTTTGTTTTTTTTTTGCCTGTGCCCCGTCGACTAATAGTCATTCTAACAAAGGCTTAGTGGCGGAAAAATGGCAATAAAACACTTGACATGCTTCAGACCTCCACCCTAATGCTGTGGCAATTGGAGGGGTGTACACAGCGCCTCGTATCGCATCGCATCGCATCGCATCGCATCGCAAAAAGGCAAATAGAGCGCGTCAAAAGGGGGCAAAAGTTGAGGACACAAACAAGCATTGCAGGCAAAAGTTTGAAAATAAGACAGCATAAATTAAAAATATCAAAAGCGTAAAATGAAACTCTCTCACACACACACACACACACGCGGAGGATAGCGCAGACAAAAACAAGCGGGAAGCAATGAAAATGTAGGGAGCGAGAGTAAGGGGGGGTGCCATGAGAGGATTTTATTTGCTAAATACTCGCATGAATAGCACAAAGCACAGAGGCAAAAGCCGAGAGCTAGGCAAACACTTGAAGCAGAGGCCAAAAATTGGCAAGAAGTCTTCAACGGAATTAATGAATTAAATAAATAACTTAAGTTTTGAAAAGTGCTGAATTTTGCGAAAAATAAAAGTATGCTAATAAAGCCAAACAAGAACAAGAAGAAGAATATAAAAGCACAAAAAGCATGTCTTCCTACATTTAACCAATTTTACTAGGTGACTCTGTCAGCGCCTAAGCTTTAAGCACTACCACCCGGGCTCTTGGCTTTTGAGAATTCGATGCTTTGTGAATGTTTGCTTTTGCCATACAACTGCAATGCATCTATGACATCATTTTCTTTACGAACATTCTCTGCTGCTGCTGCTGCTGTTTCTGACACTGCAGAAACGCTTGTGAAAGGCTTTAAATCTAATCGACCTACTGACCGCTCGGTCGTTTGCGTGCGTTTCTTATGCGCCCAGCTGCTGATGACGCAGTGCTTTTCGCTGCCATCAACATAAATTATGCTGTGCATAAGCGCTGAACAAAGCAAACTTTATATTGACTTCTAAATTCTGCCATGTGAAAGTTTGAGAATGTTTTTTTGTTTTTTTAATGCAACCTAATGTGATAAAATATGGCGGTGTTTGTGTTTTTTATACTCGTGGTTCCGAACTGGCCCTGGTGATCAACAACTTGGGTTCATGGCTATGAAGCAGCTACGTACATATGTATGTATGTGCAGCAACGTCTACGTAGCTGAATGTATCAAAAATGTCTGGAAAGGTGTTGGACAAATTTTTTTGTGAAGTAAAACTTCTTAAACGGGTTCGAAGATGTTCGCGTTAAATATCTAGGCCACAGGGAAGTTTATATTGGCGAATACGTAATAGCTCAAGGATGGATACATGCGTAGCTTGCTGCTCGGCGTTCAGTAAATGCTTAAATTTCTCGCCAATCAACGCAGAGTTTGTCACCGCTGACCAACCACTTTTCGTAATAAGCCACCGTAGAGCATTATTGGTTTGGCTCAATACTTAAGTCGAGGCATCGGCTCTATGTCTTGCTGAGCGTATTTTTGCAGCTATTAAAGGCATCGGCTGTTAGATAAAAACGCTTCTAGAATGGGTCTTGCCTATAACACATTAATTTTCAACCTATTGTCCATAGACCATCAGTGGGTTAAGAGCAAGTAAACCACATGAAACGGGAAAGGTAGAAGTTATGAGATCCATTTCTTTAAGGAGAAAGGATACACTGCTCTAAAAAGGTCAAGTATCTGAGATAAAGCTTTAAAAAGGACAAGGCGTCTATCTGGACCTGCCAGAAACTAATGGAGCAGAACTGAGGCATCAGACCTAAACTGATGGATGTGTGATGCCTTCTCTAAACCCATTCTAACTTACGCTGAGCCCTTCTGGTTGAAGAAGGTGGATGTAAGGTCCACGAAGGCCAAGCGCAGAAAGCCACTATAGCTAATCACGAGCGCGAGCTGCTTCTTGGCTGGAAATACAAAAGAGACTCTACTGTTTGCAGCAGGGCTCATCTCTTTCTCCCCATCAACTGCAAATTTGATATGTTTCTTCGGCTTTCGGATATATTAACAAAGGAAAGCAAAGCCCTCCTTCTAATTACAGTCCACTGCAGGGTAATCAAACATTTAACAAACATATCTGTTGTTAACTTTGATCAGTGTAGGTTATGCCACGAAGTAAAGGAAATAGCAGCGTACACTATGTGCTACTCGGTAGGACCAGATGTCGCTTCCTAGGATCACCATATCTACATAAAATCACATGATCTAAATGGCTTTAAGCCAGCGAACCACTCAAGGTCACTTAATAATACGCAATCCGCGGTAGCCTCCTCTAAATCAAATCTAATCTAATCTCATCTGGCCAGAATTAAATTGAAGTTTATTGGCTTTACTGTAAATACGAAAATTATGCAGCTCCAAATATACCTAAACGTATATCGATTTCGACACCGTATGTGGCTACGATATACGTATATAATATCCTTATACATAAACATAACATGAATTAATATTTGAATAGCGACGCATCTGCTGTATTAACTAACCAATTAACGCACACCTAATGACACACCCACATTATTTAAGCAACATTTGCAAATCACGCCAAATATTATTTAACACAAATACGCATTTTACAGCATCGCATACATATACATACATATATATTTTGGCGGTAATTAGCTGCACGGGCAATTTTCATAATTAAATATCAATTAACGCAAAGTGAATTATGAATTGAATGAAACGCGCAGGGTGTGGTAACAACTCAACCAACTCAGCCAACCAGCCAACCAGCTCAACCAGCTCAGCCAAGTAACCAAAACCAACAATCATATCAAGCGAACAAATAAACATGCGAGTATCTAAAATCAGCTGGAGGTGGGCATCTATGCACATACATACATACATACATACATACATATGTATGTAAATAAAAATGTGAATGCACTCGCTCGCCATATACGTGCATGTATGTGCATGTATGTTTGTTAGCCACGTTGATTGGGGCACATTTACTGTGGAGCGCAGTAATCAACACGGCGCACACACAACCACACAGGGACGGGCAGCTTGTTGTTGGTGGTGGCCCTGTAGGGATACCCCGAATTAGTAGAGCAAATATTTAGTTGCGTACTAGAAGTTTATCGCCAAAAACGAACCACTCCGTTAGTAGCTGGATTCCCACTAGTTCAAAAGTAGCGAAATGTGGTAATTAAAAAAAAAAAACTACTTAATTTAACTTTTTAAAATAATAGGAAGGAGTGCTAGGAGGCTCCACTTTTCTAAAAAAATATATTTTGATGCAGGAAGCAAAAAAAGCACTTAGGACCGTTTACGGAATGGTCACCGTATTAAATTCCCCAGCTGGTTTGTATGCAAAAGCGTTTAATCCTGAACTAGTAGTGGGTCCAAAAGTACTAGCAGCGCATCAGTTGAGAGCTAGAGATTTTCCCTACAGGGAGTGCTTGGCGACCGCTTGCTGTGATAACAAAAATTGATATTCCGCGCAGCAGCAGCAGCAGCAGCAGCACATACCGGACGGCGCCAATTTTGCAAATTTTATAATAACCAAAATCAGCGCACGCTTACACACACACACACACACACACACACACACACACACACACGCCACACTCATACGCATGCATGCAAATTGGTTCGCTCTCCGCACCACACACACACACACACACACACGCCAGTGCGCCCGCGTGTATGCAATGCTAAATTTACTGTTTACCTCAAAAACCGCAAATTTGTCGATGTAATAAATTTTTCGTAAATTAAATCAAGCTTTTAAATCATTCCTTTTGCGAGTTGTTTTTTTTTTTTTGTTTTTGCTTGCTTGCATTTTACAACAATATTGTACGACAGCAATAACAATTCTACCGCAAAAATAACAGTTTTAATAAATTTATTTGTTGTCTAAAAACCACACTGACATAACGGTAACCACAAACGCATGCAATGCTGACTCGGGTTGGGTTGGTTTGAATTGGGTTTGGGAGAAATATTCCGGCACTTTAATTAAAGCTAATGCGAAGTTGGGGTTGCTTTTGTTTTCGATTTTATTTTTTTTTTGTGTTTCATTTGGTTTGAGTTAACTTGCAAATTGCAATTAACAATACCAACGCAATATGGCGACGATGGCATTGGGAAGTTGAAAGATTCTAGCGTTGGAGTTTTATACTAACTCTTTAATGTATCGGCTGTTCGCTAAAAAGTTTTTGCAATTTCCAAGTGGAATAAAATAGATAGATGTTTACTAATCAGAATGCATTCGGTTTTTATGTATTTAATGTTAAATTGGCATTGAACAGGGACAAAACAGTTACAAGTTTTATTGGAAAAACGTTGTTCTACAACAGTTATTAGATGATAAATATTTCTTATTTAACAGGTAAGAGCTATAACCCAACATTTACTTTTTGCGTTGCCTGATAACTGTTATGCGGGAGAAATATTTTTTTTTTGTCCAATGAGAGTTATTTCCAATGTTATTTCCGTTGATCTTCTTACCTGTCGCCGAAAGCGGCGGTGCTGGTGGTGTCACGTATTTAATTCCATATAAAGTATGTTTGATTGTACGTTCCACAATTTTTTTTTATATGTAAGAAAAAACACAACAGAGTCGGCAAAAAAATTTCCAAAAATCATCGGAAAGCTCTAGCTACTTAAAATTTGCATTTCACTATATTTTATTATATTACAGGATCGCTAACTGCCTTTTCGAGACCTCAACCATTCGACGGTCTCAGTTGGACCTCTTCGCGATGGGCTGCATACTTAGCACTTTGTTTGTTGATTCTGAAAAAATTTTTGGAAAATTTTAGGCTTATTTACATATAGAAATTTGATATATGGTCGTCTGAGTAGCTACTTAAGGATTCTTCGCCTTATTCTTTAGGATTTGGCGTGCGACTGTATAAGTAATCCCATTACATTTATCCTTCGGAAAGTTTTATGCTCCGACAGTCGTTTTCAATCAACGGGTCCTGAGTAGAAAGATTCTAAAAGGAGTATAAAAATAGAAACAAATGAATTTTGTGGACTCATTAACAACTATCTCTTGTTAAAAAATAATCACGGTAACCAAGTAACAACTTGAAAGCTATCCTTGGGCTCTTCAAAGCTGACTGAAAAGATTCTTCACTTATTTACTAACTCATTTTCGTTCCAGCAAAGGTTTCGTCGAAAGAACTGTATTGTCATCACTCAAGCAAGTAGACTGTGAAAGCTTGAATTGACCATGAGCTTATAGATCAGTAGTTCATCAGTTCATCAGTTCAAAATACAGAAACGAGCTTTCAAGATATTTGCCGGAAGAAAGAGACTTTCGGCTTTCGAAAGGCTGTGGTGAGTTGAAAGACAGATGCCAGAATTCAGAAGAGAACAGTTTCTAAAAATTAAATGAAAAAAAAAATGGTTTCCTCTTTAAAACAGTGAAATCTACAAATCGCAAGAGAATTAAATTAAAACAGCAAACATTTTGATTAAATAAATTTCTAAAAATTAAACAAGAAAAAAATAAATAAATAAAGGAAAAAGAAAAATTTCCCGCCCGAGGATTCGAACTCGGATCTCTCGAATGGCACGCCAGTGCTCTGCTCACTTAGCCATTGCGCCTCTTAAGGCAGTGCCCGCAAAATTAAATAAATACTTATTTTTATATTTGCTACAAAAAAAAAGAGCCGCTGAGGCAACGGGCTGAGAGGAAACATTAATTAACAGATTTAACGATCGTTAGTTGAGTACCTGTTAGAGCTAATTCAATGAATGTTTCTGAGTGCGTCTGCGGGTATTCGCATCTAGCCTCCAACGATTGTTTCGAGATAAGAATATAAGGCTTAAGGAAAAAATGTTTCAAAACAAACTTACTTGAATGAAAAGCCGCTTAAGCATAAGTTTTAACAATGAAAAATAGTAATTCACACTTGATTTAAAAATTTTTTGAAAAATAGTCTTAAGAAAATACCATCCACACACGAAATATGTAACGAAACTAAGCCGTTTATATTGGCGCTTAATAGGAAAAATAAAAACCACTTCGCTCAAACAATGGCAGCCGACCCACATTCTGCAGTAACTAATTCAAACATTCCTGACCCCTAACATAAACAAAAATAAGAATAGCAACAACCACATTGCTTCGTGTAACCAAAGCAGTTATGGTGAAATCTCATCAACATCAACACAATATCAGCAAAGCAATCATCCAACAACCAAATTACAACAAACACAGCCACAGCCACAGTGGAAACAATGGCAATAGCTGTGGCATAAATAATAATAGTTAGTGCAACAACAACAACAACAGCACTGTAGCAGCAGTAACGGCAACAACATTAATTTGCAACAACTGATAGCCAACAAACAACAACAAACAACAACAATTGCAATTGCAGGCTGAGTATCTGTAGCAGCATCCACTAACAAAATCTAATTTGCCGTTGCATGCCAACAACGCCAACAGCAGCGCCCTGCCATGCCGTTATACCAGTCAGCCACCCACCTATCTCTTCACCGATTCGTAGCGTAGCTTTGTGAGATAACATCACTTGGCCAGTGATTAGTATTTATTCGGCGCCCATTTGCTTGGTAATTACCGCTCAGCAGCGCATTTTGCTTAGGTCGGTGGGTCGGTAGGTCGCTTGGCTGGCTGGCTTGGTTGGCAAGTGGTGTTGTGGTGTTGTGGTGTTCTGGCGTTCCATGGCCGCGCACGAAAAGCAAAAACAATGCGAGGGGGAGGACACAAATCCGAGTAGCTTTTTCGAGGTAGGTGGTACTTTTATTTGCTGATGCTAATGCTGTTGGTTTTTGTTGTTACGATTGCGATTTTGGTTGATGTTGATGCTGATGTTGTTACGGTGGACAACCGTAATTAACTCAAAACGCAAAGCGACAGAATGCTTGACAAATAAGTAGAACCTATGGTCACAGCAACAAAAAAAAAAAAACAGCTAACAAAAATTGTTTAGTGCGTGCGGCAGTAAAGAGTAATCTTCATGAATTCAAATCACAGCACAAATGCACAGCGCAGTGTTCCCTTTTAACCACTGATACAAACCTATATTTGTATGTATGTATAAGTGCACCATTACCTGCCTGGCATGCAAATGTATGCATGGTTACAGTTACTAACTAAATGTGCGCGTTTTTGATATTTCAATCGGGAAAGTGCAGGTGCATGCAATTAGTGGACACGTCTAATAACACCAAAATTCATGTCCAAACACATTTCTTATATACTTATATCACCCAATGACATTATGCGCTCATATACATATGTACAGAAATTCAAATATTTGCTCAGTATTTCTGTGTATACCCATGCTTGTTCAAATCAAATTTTAAACTAATGCGAATGTCATTTAACCAGAAATGTACCAGATTGCGATTTAATCCTGTTTTTGATGCGAGCATTTTCCACGTGTTTTACTAAATACAGCTTTTAGCTGAAATTTTCGGAAAGCACAACTAACTTCGACTTAACTTAAATTGGAATTCGAACGCAACGGTTCCTTATTATTATTTGCCATCGTTTAATGACAGCTAGAAATCCTCTACTACAGCTGCTTGTACGAGTGTAAATACTTATATGGGGAGAATTTCAAGTTAGCTGCTAATCATATTCTCAGACTGATTGATAGCTATGACCTGGAGATAAGAATAAAAAAATTCCTGGATTAAAAAAATTCTTAGTAGACATCCTAGATCCTAGGTCCATTGTCCAATTTTTCGAAGGATCAATGATTCGACTCTTTGGATCTGATTTCGAACGACAATCTATATATTAATACGGTAATATAAATTTTGTCCGCTTTCGTTTAGCGATTCTACCGAACCGATTTCAACACTAAGAACACCATTGGAAAGGCATTGATTGAAAAGACGGCCTAAACCGTCGTTTAAACATTTCCGTGTTTGTGTGTAGATGTTGCTGCAACATGTTCAATTTGACATGTTTCGCACGTTGTTTCACTTCGTATTTGAAATTAAGCTTTGAAATAAAGATAAATAGGAAGATGAAGAAAGAAATGATAACGATGAAGTAAGAAAATTTCTTAATTTTTGTAGTACTTGATATTGTTATCGATATGTATAATAATCGATACTGATGATTGTGATATTTATCGATGAATTAATGGATTTTGCAATCGTTATATTTTTTTATTTGTTTATGTATATTGTTATCGGTATTTTTACCGACACAGTTATCGAAAGGGTTATCGATATAATAATCGGAACATAGAATGTGATCACATAAGATGACATCACATCACATTATATTACATGATATTATATCACATAATATGATATCACATCACACGACATCGCGTGATATGACATCATATGATATGACATCGTATGACATGACATGGCATTACACGACGTGGCATCACATGATATGAAATCACATAATATGACATCACATGATATGACATCATATCACAGGATATGACAGCACATGACATGACATCCTATCACATCACATCCTATCAATCACATAAAATCACGTCATCGCACCTCATCTCATCTACCTGAGTAGATAAAGAAAAGGATAAAATCAAAGATATGAAAGAAAAAAACAAAGATGAAGACCAAGGTAAATTTACGGATTTCAAACCCACCGTATGAGTTTCGCTAAGTGTTAAGTTGGAAAACCTTTCCAAGGATCCTAAAAACTAGAAAAACTGTCGTATTTCGACAGTAACTGGCACTCTAGTAACTACTTAATCGATCGAATGCTGCCAGCCGATTAGCAAGACTGCTAATACCAACCCATAATGCATGAAATATCATGAAAATTGTTGAGGTGAATTCGCGCTATCCTTCTCTAGGTAAGTGCGTCAGGACGATTCCGATTGGCCAGTGACCTGTCAGAGCGCCCACCAAAAGCAAGACTTTAAATAAGAAATGAGCACTTTTGAACGCCTCCTATACAAGCTGGGAAAGAAGTACATTGCAACTGCGCATCCGCTAGCTTTTGCCCAAAAATTAATGCAAGGCAATTTTTTTTTTAACTTAAAACCATCTCAAATGAGGAGTTGCTCAGAAAAGTTAACATCGAGCCCTCTTTCTCCGAAGGCACAGTGGCAGGCCTCCCGGCAGACCGCGCGACACGTGGAAATGAATAGTCAATCGAGAGGAGTGGCAACTCAAGTTAAGCGGGGAGGAGCTCGAAGCGATTGCCAGAAACATAACCACATGGCCCGGTGTCCCAAATCCGATTAAATTTAGAAAGGTCTCCAACTAAAGACATTTTCGATATCCACACCATAGAGAAGGCGGTATGCCCAATCTCATAGATCTGCGTTTTCTATCCTCATGTCTTCGAAAGTTGACAGGTGGGGCATATAATCTTCATACCAGCTGCTAAACCAGAAACAGCCGGAAGTCAATGAAGAAACATTGAAATCTCTTATGCTAAACGTTAGGAGATGCACGAAAATCAAACAAATAACTGTTAAATTTAGAGGCAGAGAAGCGTTGGAAACAGTAATTACAAACTTTGTAGTTTCATTATATAAAGACAGCTCGCCAATACGAAGCCACAGTGTGACAATATGCTCAGGGGAGGAGTGACCTTCTCAACATAACTCTTACCTTAATCTTATCTAATCAAAAGGATCTAACTTTTGGGCGGACGTTGGGTGTAATACACGAACAGTAGGTGTTGCATTAAAAATAGCGTCAAGTTTTTTAAACAGTTTTGTACTTTACTTTTGCATAAATTCGGGCCTAGAACTGAATGGTTGTCGTACAGAATGCTGGCTGTACATAATTTTTTTTTTAATCCTTTATTTGTATAGTAAAATACTTAGTATCCTCTCTCTAAGGCAGCTGCCAATTCTTGTATGTTAAGGAGATTTTGTCGAGATACTTATATCCTCAGTTGGTGGCATCTGATGCGCTTCATAACCACAAGTAGTGTATCAATGATAGTAGGGCGTATATGCGTAAGGTATATCGGAAGGCTCTATTGGATAGATCCAAATAATGCCTACGTTTCCCTCATGGCCCTACCGGTGCATATAAATCCCACAGACTCAATAATTATTTGAGTGAACTAAGGGAGGAAAAATTTCCGATTTTTCCTCGTACTGGAAAGAAAATGCATGTATGTATGCGGGGATAAACCCATAATGTGATCCTACTTCAAAACTATTCCTACATACGAGTATCGGGAATAAGAAAGTATGTATCTTCAGAAAAATAAGTCTCTGATTAAATTTCAACCGTTTAAACTGAAGTGGCTCTAGAAATTTATCGCAGCTATTTGTATCGAATATCTATTCACACTTACATTTACATAAATATGTACATATGTACATGTGAATCGAAAAGTCTCTTTTTCACATTTATGACACGACTTCCTTCATTTCTCCTTTGGCTTGCATGACTGCAGTGCTGCATCTAAAACAAAAAAAAAAAAAAATGATGCTACGGATTCAATATATACCACAAAGACCAAGTGGCAAGCGGCAAACGGCGCAACTTCTTTCCTTTATTTATTTTCCTTTTTACTTATTTAAGTTTTATTTCTCTTTGTTTACTTTTGCTTTAACTCTCCAGCGAAATGAACTTTTCACTTGCTTATAAGCTACCCTCACTCGCAGCGCATAAAGTTTTTCTTATAATTTCCTGTTTCGAAAAATGTTTCCACACTCCTGACCGGGCTCGGGCTCGGGCTCGGGCTCGGGCTGGTTGCTGTTGCATGAATGCCAGCCTGGCCAATGCCACTTATTGGCCAGCTTACAAGTCAGCCAGTTGAAACAACAACCACTTTTGCACATAAGCTGATTAATAAAGTTCGTGGCAAGTAAAACACGCACTTGGCACAAGTGGACTTTTTGTCTGGGCGTAAGCGTAAGCGTAAGCGTCGGCGAGAAGTACTAGCTGTAGGAGCTGAGGTAAAAAGTGCAAAAAAAAAGGAGAGAGATTTCCGCCTGAAAATATACGATGAGTGCAAATACAAAGCACTTTAAGTAAGGACTATGCTTACCCAAAAAAAAAAAAAACAATGTTTACGCTCACATACTTGTATATACATATATGTATGTATGTCTCTATGTGTCTATATGTAGATTAAATACACCGTGCGGCAGTAAATTTTACACAAAAAAAAAAGATTATATTCGCGAAACTATGGGTCAAATTGCGTACTTAGGTTTTCTCTGTGACGTCAGGATTTTTTTAAAAGGACTTTAAAATTTAAATTATTTCAAAAATTCAGTGCATTGTAGGATAACAATGAGGGTATCAAAAATAAAAATCTGTAAAATTATAAGGACGAATGGGCATCCTTTACAAATTTTGTTCTAAATATCCTTGAAAATTTGCAATATTTTTTTTGTGAAAAATATATTGTTTGAGGACTAATATATGCACGACCTCATCATCGAATTGCGTCCTGCAAACTTTATAAACTTAAAAAGATTAAATATATTAAAAGCGCATTTTCAATACCTATTCGTCTTTGTCAAACAAAAAACTTTATTGTTTTTAAATTCTACAGAATTTTGACGCTCAGTTGGTACCCACATTGTTATTCTACATAGCACTGATTTTTTTAAATAATTTTTTTAAATTAATTATATCTTTAAAATTTCAAAGTCCTTTGAAAAAAAACCTAACATCAGAATGAAAAACTAAACACGCAGGTTTACTATATTTGGCCATAGTGAGTATATCAATTCTTTCGTGTGTTTTGAATTTGTTTTTGTTTTTGTCGCACGGTGTTATACAGGTCCCTTGTACAAGATAAGTCATTAAATTATTCAAACATAAATAGTACGTATCCATTCATTGGACATATGTAAGCAACTTCTCCCTCCTCGTTTTGCGTTTTGCGGCGCTAGGAATGCCTCCACTGTTGTTTGGGTTGACCACAATCCGCACAACACACAATTAGATGCCAACCAATGCAGCAACAATTCCATTTGCCACACACGGCAGCAGCGACAAAAAAAAACACAATAAATACGCGCCACGCGAAAAAAAGCGAAAATCAATCCTGGCCATACCGCAGAAGGGGGCGCTACCACGCTGCCACTTCAGTGTGAAATGATAAATAGCGAAATGGCATATATAATTTCAGGCTTTTGCACTGCAGTGGTCGCGCTCGGCTAGCCCCCCTCTCAGCGCCATCACCTTCGCCCACTGCACTCGCGTGTCCGTCCTCGTCGTCGTCGTCGTCGTCGTCGTCGTCGTCGTCCTCGTCGTCATCAACGTCACAGCACTTAATCGTCATCATTACAGTGGCCATAGCCAACAATCAACATCAGCATATTCGCCGTTGTTGTCGCCGCTATTGTTGTTGCATTGTTTTTTGTTACCTTCTGCGACAGTCTCATCCTTTTCTTTTTAGACACACACACACACACACACACGCGTGCAAAGAGCGTGAGAGAAAAAGAGTGGGACACACATGCGCGCGCGTATCCTTGACACACTTAAAATGCTGAATAAATTTTACAATTGTTGTGGTATTTACAATAACCAAGCCATTGAAATTGTCAAGCGAAATTGAAGGTGGCGGCAAAATTGAAAATCACAACAGAAATAAAAATTGGAAATTGCTATGAAAAAGGAGTAATAATGCATGCGTGTGCATCTTTTTTATTTTTAATAATCGCTGCAAAGTAATTTACATACATGGATTTTGTAAAAAAAAAAAAAATACGAACATTTTTTAATCTCCGTATTGTGTGAATTGCTTCGATTTTATTTATGTACATACATTTGCGAAAATATTATGTATTCATACGCTTTGAATTAATTCCGCTCTTGTTTAACTTAATTGCTATTTTTGCACGTAAGTAAATATAATACGTGATAGTGATAAGTAAAATATGGAATGGCAAAAAGTAAAACTGATGTTTTTGAAACGGCTGCCATTATCAGATGAGTAAGGTATGTGCTTAAGTCCTAGTTAGTAAAAACTTATTTAAATTAAAAATCATGATTTAATGAACGCGAATTTATTACAAAAACAAAAGCAATTGCACCCGTTACTCTTTATATACAGTTTTACCTTTTTAGCACGGTGGTTTGCATTTTTATAAAGTAATTTTTTTAATAAAATCAAAATTGATATCTTCACATCCTAGAAGGATGCTCGGATTTGGAGACTCATTCACTTATCTATTTCATCCCAAAAGTATGTTACATACATATTTTTAGTGATCTGAGTTGGTAAAATCACATTCAAAATAGGTATTTTTTTTTTGAACGATTTATTTGAAATGGTTTTATTGGACAAGTGGAACTAAAAATGAAATTTGTTTGAAATGCCAATTTTCACTGCAATTAAATATTTGGTGCTGAAAATATTTGAGAACTTGCGTGAGTACTTAAAATAGTGAAATCTTGTTTCAGACAATTCGTGTTGCATACAATTGGGCGTGTCGTTCATTAAGACATTTAAGCTGTAAAAATACTAAGCCACCGTGAAGCTTTACTCAGAATTACAGCGGACGATGGTAAAGCGATTGGCGGTAAGTGAACAGCTGTACAGTTACCGTAGTAAAATCGTTCAGAGTAAATACAATTGCGGCGCACGACGATTTCAGTCCAGTTGTAATATTGATTTGAAAATTCTGTGGTAATAAGCAATAAGCGCCTAAGTCGACTTAAGGAAATCCCCATCTCGCCAGCTGGGCTATTTAAAAAGTTATATACGAACATATTTTAGTTTCCCCCATAAGGTTAACATTACAATCCAAATATTTAAAACGTTTCTTCTCGAATTCAGGTTTTTCGACTTAGGCGATTATTGCTTATGACCACAGAATTATGTTTGTAATGGAATATTTTGTCGGTAGGTGCGTATGTAGATTTTCTGGAAATAAAAATTGATGAAAACATTGGCAAACTTGTGAAAATAATAAAAATTACTCAGTCAACATTGTGCTATCCCCGCTGGGGGGTACAAATAGAAATAAATTTACATGAATCAACCGAAAAACATCGGCGGTAAAAATGCTGCCGCCGCAATTATGAGCTATTCCATATTCCTTTGTGAGCTTTAATTTTGACAGCAGTTAACCGTCGACCGCTGTACCGTCGTACGCTGTAATTCTGTGTAGAGCTTAAGGCAGCGTCAATAATGTCAGCTTGAAGTTGTGAGTGCGTTTTTTTGAAATGTTCTCCTGTTTAAAATTTAATCTTTGAGTTCTTTATAACATAAATAAAGCGTTTTCGAACTTCGAACACTATTAAAACTTCAATCCAGGCTTTCGTACATACGTATGTATATGTAAGCGTAAAAACAATTCAGAGAAAGCACTTTCATTTCTTGTTATTGGAAGGCCGTCGTTGTTTTCATTAACTGTTCCTATTTATAATATTTCTGAGTCACCACAATGCATAGAATGACGGACTTTTCTCACGGCTGTGACGCATACCTCCAACACGGTTGCCATTTAGGTCGGAAAGTAGCATTTTTGGTTTTTTGATTTTTTTTTTTAAGTTTTGTACACTGGTACATAACTTTCAGATTTGGTACATTTTTGAAATCTGGTACAACGAGATAATTGCTACTGACATCATACACCTATTTAATAATCTCACATAGATAATTTGAAATCATTGCAGTAAAACCAAATAGCCATTTGAGAGTTCCTCGACATTCGGGCTGCGTTTCATGGAACATCATTCGAAGCATAATATTTAGTCATGCAAGAGGAGAGGTACCTAGAGTAAGCCCTGAATAAACAGCAAAGCACTAGACTAGTGGCGGTTGACAAAGGGATAAAACAATCTAGAAGGCCTGCCCACTTTCACAGGCTACCTGACTGCACTGCAGGTCGGATTTGCGAATATGCGATTTCCCCCGTACCACAGGTCTAATACTCTTATATTTCGGCTAGTGATTATCGTCTACGTCCAGAATCTGAGACAAGAAAAGTGCTCTAATGTGGAGTCAACTTTTATAGGGTCAGCACAATAGATGTATACAGTCCGCGACAAACGATAGCACTATAGCAATATTTTGACCAGTTTTGACTACTTTTCTTTTGATGTTTTGAAGGTTCATTAATTTTATATAAAATTTTTACACGACGAGGAAAAAGATGCTTAATAAGTCCCCTTAATTTAAGCAGAGAGAAAATTTGGACTCTTTTAAAAATTGTATAGCATCATTTCCCCTCGAGTCCACGCACTATAGTTCCCAATTTAAACCCATTCTCTGTATATATTGATATCCATGCACACCATGCATTTCTCGCCGAGTCGTTTGCCCACATATCTGATTTTCATTTTTTTTCTAATAATTAAGCGAAACAATGTAAATACCAGCAGCTTTTGTTCCTCATTTTTATGAGCCCTCATGAAATCACTCTCACACCTGAAATCAATTTTGCCCTCAATATTAGTCGCCCAATTTATCTTTCAATCAGCATTGTGTACAGCGACCATCCATACTTAAAAGCTACACTTAAAAGCGGTAGACCTCAGGCTGATAGATATCACATCCGCTGCAATCGATAACATGCAGCATACACCCACACACACACACACACACACACACACACACACACTGTTACTTACTTATGTATGTAAGTAAAAAAAAAAACTCGCCTTGTCTGCACTTTTGCCGCACTCTGGCTGCATATACATACATACATACGTACATAGAGATAGATACTCGTATCTAAAAATAAATACAACAGCAAACATAATTTGCTTATAGTCATTAATTTTGCAATTAAAATTTCATCAAAGTGCAGCTTAACTACTTAACTTGTGCTCGAGTTTAATAGCCAATTTCCATAATTAGGAGGTGTCCCTCGCTTGCTTGCTATGTAGCTCACTCGCTCGCTTGCGTGCTCTTTGCTTTGCTGTGCTGCAAGTGTCACGATGCGCTTAAATACATACATAACGGCAATATCTCCACCGAATTTAACAGTTCATGTAAAATCTCTCAAATTAGCTATGTGCATGCAATGTAAATGTAATAGATTACGCTTTGATATTTTTTTATGATAATAACACCTCTTATTGGCTCGTATGAGTGGGTGGGGTTGGTTATCACTTAATTCGTTGTTGATTTTAATCAAGTGAATCTATTAAAAGTTGATAGCTGGAGGGAACGAAAGGAGGTGAGCTAGCTATGTGTTTTATGCTTGATCTGCTTATACTTTTGGCGAAACTAATTAATTGTATGACATACTGACTTGATTTGTTGAAGTGGAGGTGCACAGAATCAATGCGGGTGCTGTTTAAAGCTCCTCAACAGTCGCTCATGTTGGCAAAAGCCAATTCTGCTAGGTAGTCGCTGCAGCGGTTCGCCTCCTCCCTGCCAATTTCTCAGCTCAAGCGATTGCTCTAATGATCCGGTTATCGATACCGGAGATGCCCGTATCATCGATCTCAATTCGGAGATTCGGCAACTGTAAACCAGGGTAAGAGGAAGAAAGAGCGAGTTGACCGCTTGGAAATTTCATTCGCCGTTAAAGCAGACTGCGGTGGTAGAGCCAAGCGTCGCGTGACTAGAAGGCTGCACAAACTGTTTAATTTCAGTACGCCACTTCTTTTCACCAACGACGAAGTTCAGGTGGTCGTCGGGAAGGCAAAAGCCTCCGAGGCCATTTGTTTCGACAGAGTATGCGTGCTGATGTGGAAAAAAAACGCCGAAGTGGCAATGGACCACCTACCCAAGGCCCTCAAGTTGCCTATGGCCCTCATTATTCCCAATGTGTGACAATCTAGCGAAGCCTGCTTGCAGAAGAGAGTCTTATCGCCCGGTAACACTCTTCTGCCACGCAGTGAAGATACTTGTTACTCCCGCTCTTCACTTACCACCTGACCCCAGCGAAGCATCAACATGGCTTCCGCAAATTGAATAGCACCACCACACTAACCACCGTAGACTCTTAAGATCGAGGCCTTAACTGCAACCGCCCTTGTGAGAGAAAAGTCCTAAATAGTAGTCATTCTCCAACAGGGACTCTAACGGTGGTCAGCGAATTATCTGAGTGGCGGAAATTAGTCAGTTATCTTCATTGTGCACACGGCAAAACCCTGAAAATTTAGGCAGGGTGTTCCATAACGGGTGTCCTTTCCCAGCTTCTGTTTAATTTTTGTATGCATCCCGAAGCTTTCTTAACCAACAGAGGGACTTTCTATCGTCTTATCGATGGCTGAGTGGAAGATCGACCAATCTCGGCAGCCAGTTCGAAA